>NW_006408558.1:21835625-21839799 GCF_000296735.1 Chrysochloris asiatica
TGCAGTGAAACAAAATATGATAGGATGAGTGTAAACCTGATGTTCTCCCATGTAAACTATCACTCAATTCACAATAAAAACAGTTAAAAAAATTAAAACAATAACAACAAAGTAAAGGCATCTACCATAGGCTCCAATCCATAGGACCAGCCCCTCCAGGACAGCTGCAGCTCCCAATGGAGTGGAAAGAGGCATGAGTTGGGAAAGCATCAGCTCTAGTAGGCTCGACCCCTAGGGTAGCTCTCCCCTAGCAAACATTGGCAGAGCAGAAAGGCACAAGGAGGCAAATGTACTGGATTGGAGTAGAAGTCATGCTTGTTCTCACCCCTCTGAAATGTTTCAGCTCTTTCTCTTCTCTCTCTTCTAACCAGAGGAGTCTGAAAGCACATTTCTCTGGGCAGGTCACTGAAGAGGAAATTGCCCTCTGATAAAGTCAGATGCCTGGCGAGACCCACTGAATCAGTCTCACTTGCCAGAGACCCTCCCATGGCAGAGCATTATCTTGTTTTTCTGGATGTCTCTAAATTTCCATGTGTGAATTTCCATGCCTATCACCACCAATATGTACTATAGTCCATGGAGTTTCTGACATCATCAATTGTACAATCTGTCCCAATTCCAGAAATGTTAGATACCAAAAATAAATGTCTGAGGAATTGATGAAACTGAAATGATTTACTCCCCAACCCCACTCCCACGTCTCCAACTACATTAGGATATAAGTACAAGAGGACAGAAACTTCTGGTCTCGGTTTTCTCCTTGTCTTGGTCACTGTTGGCTAATAGGACCTGAGAACTATGCATTGATTGGGCATTTTCACATTTAATTCTCACACAATGAATGAGCAATTGCTATTTGTCCCAATTTACAAAGAAGGGAACCAAAGTTTAGGGATCATTATTCCCTTACTAGTGGGAGTGGGAACAGGGTGAGACTAGAACTTGGGTGTTAGAGCCATGAGAGCCCGGATAGAGCAAACAGACCCCTAGTCAGGCTCCCTGCTTCTTACTTCCTCACTGTCGGTCAAGTCCTTTCTGACTCAGCAATCCTATAAACCTGTCTCCAAGGAGCGGTGGGTGGTGAGCTTAAACTACCGACTTTGTAGTACAAATTGGCCTTGCAGTCCAGTGCATTAACCTGCAGTGCCACAGCAGGATGCCTTGTGATCTTAGGCTAGCCCATTTATTTCTCTGCACCTTAGTTTCCCCATCTGTTAAATGGGGATAATAATAGTCCTTACTCCTGGGGCTGGAGTCCTAGTGTGGTGCTCTAGGATAAGCATTGGGCCACAGGTCATTTCAATCACAAAGTGGGTGGTTCAAATTCACCAGATACTCCTCAGAAACCCTATATGGGGTCGCTATGAGTCCTTAATGATTCAAGGGCACTTAACAATAACCCCTGGAGCTGATTTCTGAGTTAATATCTAGAACAGGATTAGACAGGGTAGGTACACAGCCAGGGCAGCTGCTGTCGTCAGTAGTACTTCGAATCTAGCCAGACTCCCTCATCTATGAAGTGTCCTGGCTACATCCTCCCTAATCCTCAGCAGAGCAATACTGAATCAAAAGTAAAAGCCCATGTTGGTCCCAGCTCTACTCTTAAGGCGTCCAGTGCCTTTTCTGAGGGACTCTGTGCTCTTTAGGGATTCTATCTCTAAAACCTGAACCTCCTTCTTTGTCTATGCCTTTGCCACCTGTGATGGAGGAGACAGTGCCCCACCAGCCTTGCTCATATTGTGTCTACTGGGCAGCAGGAGGGCCCAGCTGTGAGAGCACCTGGGGATGGGACAACTGCATTCTGACACTCAGTAACCTCAGGATTGGAGGGGCCCTTAGGGCCAGTGTTCTCGGGCCATGCTTTGCCGCCTACACCCAGGCCAAGAAAGCTGTGTCTCCTGGATGGAGACAAGGGGTCAGGTGGGCAGACACCCTGGGAGAGGCCAAAGAGGAGGCTGAACTGGATGACTTTGTAAGGGAGGTACTTAAAGCACATGATCAGGACTGCTAAGTTAAGCCCTCCAGGGCCCAGTGGGAGCAAGGGACCAGAAGACAGAGCAGAAAGGAAGTTTTTATAGAAGAGGTGGTGCAGAGTCTGATCCCAAGGATGAGCAGAGGACTGCAAGGAAGGTTTTGCAAAGCGGGAGCAGCTTGTGCAAGGATGGATTCCCTTCTGGTGGGGATGTCGGCCCAACGCAGTCTCTGATCCCACGCAGGCAGATCCCACGCAGGCTCCAGGTCATTTCCTGAAGGAGAGGGGGCAGGCAGAATGAGGACTCCCCAGGGCACAAGATGCATTAATTCTTCTACTATGGGTTTCCTTAAGGAGCTCTGGTAGCGTAGTGGTTAGGAATCAGGCTGCTAAT
The DNA here is from genome assembly GCF_000296735.1 of Chrysochloris asiatica. Taxonomy (NCBI): domain Eukaryota; kingdom Metazoa; phylum Chordata; class Mammalia; order Afrosoricida; family Chrysochloridae; genus Chrysochloris; species Chrysochloris asiatica. The sequence goes on from NW_006408558.1 coordinate 21,837,992, forward strand.
CTCATGGTCAGCAGTTCAAAACTACCAACTATCCTGCGGGAGAAAGATGAAGCTTTCTGCTCCCATAAGAAACCCTGTACAGGGTCTCTGTGAGTCAGAACTAACTCCATGGCACACAACAATGGGCTTCCTTATTCATATTCATTGTCCAACTTTCATATGCATATGAGGCGATGCAAAATGCAGAGGAAAGGGGAACTCAGGTTGGAGAGAAGTCTCTTCAGAAGCTATGGACCCTGGACCCAACCAGTGATACAACTGGGGTGCTACAAAGGGGCCCAGCCACATTCAACACCCCTACCTGCTTGTTTCTCTTCAGCGTCTTCTCTTTCTGCGGACTCTTAGTGCCCATGGGAGAGTTGGCTTTACCAGTGTTTAGGAGGTCTCCTCCATGTGGACCCCAGGGGGCAGTTGGGAGCAATGGGAGGTGGCCTGCATCTGGGAAGAGAAGTGTATTGGAGAGAAATGGTGTGCAGCTTGGGAGCCAGCCACATGGAAAAGCTGCCACAACCAGCCTCGCAAGCCCCATGTAGCTGACGCTCTGAGACCTGTCGTCACTACCATCAGACTTCCCAGTAGTTCAAAACCAGGCCCTGTCCTCTCCACCCCCGATGAAGGCCTATGACTACAAGCAGCTCCAGACCAAGCCTCCTCCAGTCCCACAGGCCCTGGCTGAGAATGGGGGGTCTCCCAGCAGCCAGAAGGCAGAGCTGAAATCATGGAGCAATTAATGATACCACCCAAAGTCACAGTGGAGCACCGTCTACAGAAAATTACACTCCGGGACCAGAGTGGACTACAGAAATGTCAACCAGGAATTCCTGAGCACCTACAACGCAGCAGGTTGAATTTACTGTAACTTGGCCCTCCCTGGAGAAGCCCTAATGGTGCTGTAGGATAAGCACTGAACTGTTATCCACAAGGTCAGCAGTTCAAACCCACCAGCCGCTCTGCAGGAGAAAGATGTCATTTTTGCTCCCGTAAAGGTTTGCAGGTTAGGAAACCCTGTTCAGGGTTGCTGTGAGTCGGAATTGACATGATGGTAGCGGGTTTTTGTTTTTTTGGGGGTGGGGGCGTGGGAGGGTGTACAGTTCAATGGCCCAAGTATAGCAGCTCACATTACCAGCTGCAAAGTTCCATTTAACTTGAATTTTACAAGGAGTTTTAACATATGTTAACATATGTTATGAAACATCGCACAACACAGGCACATTGTTTTATGCACATTGGTATCGATGTAGACAGACACAGCCATACAAAATCACCTGCCATAGTTAATATGTCTGCCTTTAGGGTCAGAGTTTTTGCATTGTTTCTTCTTCCCTATTATGCCAGAAAGGAGCTCTGGTAGCAATTGGGCTGTGAATCGCAAGGTCAGCAGTTCGAAACTACCAGCCTCTCTGTGGGAGAAAGATGAGGCTTTCTGCTCCCACAAAGATTTACAGCCTCGGAAACCCTGTACAGGGTTGCTATGGGTCGGAACCGACTCGATGGCACTCAACAACAACAACATTATGCCAGATATGAGTTTTGCCAACTTGTAAGAAGTCCCAGAGCCTGCCTGACGTCACAGAGACAGCCACCCGGAAACAGTCTCCGGAATCCTTAGCCTCTGCTAGTTCTCCACTCACCGTACCATCTCTCTCTCTTTTAATTTTTAAAAGTTTATCTGTTGCTGAGAATACGTTGTTGTTGTTTGGTGCCATCAAGTCAGTATCGACTCATAGTGACCCTATGAACAATAGAACGAAACACTATACAGTCCTGGGCCAACCTCACAATTGTTGCCACGCTTGAGCCCACTGATG
>NW_006408558.1:21841054-21870744 GCF_000296735.1 Chrysochloris asiatica
CTTCCAGTCAGTTGGCCAGATAGTTGTCTTCCAAATTTCTTGGCAGAGATGAGTGAGTGCCTCCTGTGCCACCTCACTTTCTTGAAAGATTTCAATTTGTATTCCATCAATTCCTGGAGGGAGCCTTGTTCTTTGCCTATTCCTTCAATATACCTTGGACTTCCTCCTTCAGTATCATTGGCTCTTGATCATGTGCTCTCTCTTCAAACGGTTGAACATCAACCATCTCCTTTTGGTATAGTGACTGTGTATTCCTTTCATTTTCTTTTGATGCTTTCTGTATCATTCAGTAATTTGCCCAGAGAATCCTTCAATAATGAAAGTCGAGGCTTGAATTTTTTCTTCAGTTCCCCCAGCTTGAAAAATGCTGAGCGTGTTCTTCCTTTTTGGTTTTCTGACTTCAGAAACTAAACTTTCTGTTAAGCTCTTGTACTTCCTCATTTCTTCCTTTTGCTTTAGCATCTCTACGCTGGAGAGCAAGCCGTATATACAATTCAACAAATTCTACATGTTAAATTCAGTGACATTATTAATCCTTTAAGTTGCAGAACTGTTTTCATCTTTTTCTGAGTTGTTCCTCCCCAACAACATAAATTCACCTCCCTATGAGTTTCCTCCCTAATCTTTTGAGTTACTGTTGTCAATATAATACCATGTAGGTAGATCTTGAGTCCTGGTGTGGCGCTGTGGATTAATACACTCAACCACAAGGTCAGTTTGAATCTCAAGGTTGCTGGCTCAAACCCATCAGCCGCTCCTTTGAAACTCTAAACAGGGTCACTATGAGTCGGAACCAATTTGACAGCACTTATCAGCAACAACAGATAGATCTTAAAGGAGCACAATGCTCCAAGCAGAGATTCTTAACTCGACATTTCTAAACTACTATTTGGTTTTAAGAAGACTTAAGAGTCCTGGTGTGGCGCTGTGGATTAATGCGTCAGACTGCAGAGCCATTTGAACTGCAAGATTAGTGGTTCAAGCTCACCAGCTGCTCCTCAGAAACCCTATACAGGGTCACTATGGGTCGATACCGACTCGATGGGACTTAACAACAACAATAGGGATATTTGTGGTTTAAGACTTAGATTATCTCAGGACAAGAATTATTGAGTTCATTCAGCCTCAGTGAGCCCAGAAAGTCTGATTCCATCAAAATTGATTATTCTGTTCTGCATTTCCTCCCTTTTGATTGGAATTCTTCTTTGATCAAGATGTTCAGCATCACTGCTAAAGCCATGTAGGGGCCATGTCTCCTGGCTTCACAAGGAGGAAAGAGAATCAAACTCAGACTTGGGCTGATATTGAAGTAGGGTTCAGACAGGCTTCTGCCCTGTTGTTGTTTTTAGGTGCCATCGAGTCGGTATCGACTCATAGTGACCCTCTGCACAGCAGAACGAAACACTGCCTGATTCTGTGCTAACCTCACTACTGTTGCCACACTTGAGTCCATCGATGCTGCCATTTGGCCAATCCATCTTGTTGGGGGTCTTGCTCTTTTTCTCTGACCCTCTACCTTACCAAACATGATATCCTTCTCCAGAGACTGGTCCCTCCTGACAATATATCCGAAATATGAGAGACAAAGTTTGGCCATCCTGGCCTCCAACGAACACTCTGGCTGCACTTGTTCCAAAACTGATCTATTGGTTCTTTTGGCAGTCCATGGCACTTTTAATATTCTCCTCCAACACCATAACTCAAAAGCATCAATTCTTCTATGGTCTTCCTTCTTCACTGTCCAGCTTTTGCATGCATATGAGGTTATTGAAAATACCATGGCTTGGGTCTTCAAGCTGACATCTTTGCTCTTCAACACTTTAAAAAGGTCTAGTGCAGCAGATTTGCCCAACTCAGTATGTCGTTTGATTTCTTGACTGCTGCTTCCATGAGTGTTCATAGCTGATCTAAGAATGATGTCCTTGACAACTTCAATTTTTTTCTCCGTTGATAAGAACGTTGTTTATTGGTCCAGTGGTGAGGATTTTTGCCCTACAACCTTCTTTATCCTATTCTGACATCTACCTGCTTCCCTCTTTTCATTCCAGCACTCTCGGCTTGACATTTGGGTTCGGTAATCCATCGCAATGGTTACATTTGGGTTCGGTAATCTATTGCAATGGCTACACCGATCTCTTAACAATACTCAGGATGATGGGGTGAACAGGGCACAAACCCAACTCAGGATACAGCACTTCTCCAGTCCGGAACGCTTCTTGTCTGCCATACTGCAGGCACAGCTCCCTCGGGTTCCTTTAGCCAGTCTGTGAATGCCCAGCGGGTACATTCTTCAAGCCAGTCTTCTGCCCATAGGCACTCAGCTTTACTCAGTCCATAGGCTCAGAGCTGGAAGCTGCTCGGTCTCTCCATGCCACCGCCTCTACTGTCACCTTTTACTGTTTCATGCTTCACTCATGCTCTTCTTTCTTGATGGTCCTGGGGCCTTCCATTTCTGCTTCTGAGGTGACTCCTTTTAAGCCTAGCTGGAAGGCAAAACTAACCAATCCCAGCCTTTGAGTCCTGTAAACTTTTATTTGCATGGTCCTGGTGAGGCACCGTGGGATAACTGACTAGACCACAAGGTAGGTTTGAACCGAGAGGGTGGTGGTTCAAACTCACCAGTAGCTCCTCGGAAACTACACATGGTTGCTATGAGTCAGAACCGACTCCACAGCACATAACAACATCAGATCACTTGGTGAGAATTAAGATGATTTGGATAGAAAAGCCCTATCAAGTCAATTCAAGGCACCACAATCACCATCTCTTAATCTCCCTTGGATAAGAGTCCCATACAGGCTGGGGTCCCCTTCCCCCAAGTTGGTCAGATGAGGAGAAAGGACCATCTCCCAGAAGCCACCCAAGCTGTGGGGTCCCCCACACCTGGCCCACAGTCACCACCAACACAGATAAACACACAATACATTGGGCCCAAGGCGAGACCCTTCCAATGCAGAGAAGTCTCTGAGTGGTCTCGAACATATAGGTGAGTCGGCACTGTAGGGGACCACATGCCCTACAAGGCCTGCTAGCGTCCCATCCCCCATGGACACTGCCCCGGGTTCTAAAGCCACAGTCAAATCCATCCGACTCCTAACAACCCCATAGGACATAGCAGAACTGCCCCCTAGGGTTTCCAGGGCTGTTCATCATGGGAGCTGACAGCCAGTCTGTCCCCTGGAGTAGCTGTGGGTTTGAACCACTGATCTTAGTTCGCAGTGAGGGGCTCTAATCACAGCACCACCAGGGTTCCTGTTTATTATCATCAAAGTGGGGGAAACCCCACACAAATATGGTCTGGGACAGGTTAGCATAAGAGGGCAGGAAACAAGTGAAGACCCAGGAAAAATAGAGCCGGCCAGGCAAAGATTTGGACAGAAGCCAAAGAGAAGAGGGAGTGAAGTTGTGCAGGTGAGCGGGCAGGGCTGGGAGGCTGTGAAAGAGAGGACGGACTCCAGGACCCAAATGGGCACCTCCTCGTCAGGGCGCAGTGTCAGGAGGAGGCTCACACCTGCAGGCTGGCCCCAAACTTTTCATTGAGAAAGGTCCCATTCAATCTCTACACTTTGGGTGTGAGCAGTCCACTGGGGCCTGACCTGAGGCCCCCAGGTGAGTCCAAGGTTGCTGTCAGGTGCAATCGAGTTCCTTCAGATTCAGAGTGACTCTTTGTACAACAGAACTAAATCCTGACCAGTCCGGCACTGCCCACGTAACACAAAGTCTTATCATCCTTCTTCTAAGGAGCAGGCCACTTTCTGTCTCCCAGCCCATCTGGTAGCCCCCAGCCAGATACCCTGCTACCATACGTCTTCCCTCAATGATGGTCCAGACCAAACTCAATAAAAAAAAGAATAATTTATTGTCAACAAAGGCGATATATACAAAGGGCGTGGGGAAGTGGGGACGTGGGTGAGGGAAGAGGCACCCATGTGGGGCAGGAAGAGGTAATGGAGGCCACAGGTCGGGGAGGAGAGGCGTCCTCTGAGGTAGTGGGACTCGGTTCAAACCTCATGACCACCTCTTGTGTAAGGCACTGTGCCAAGGGAGAATGGTGGGAGGCTAAGAAGGGGCGTTGTGGGGACACAGAGGTCTGGGTAAGCAAAAGGGTGTTCTCCACCGGCCCAATGCCCCACCTAGGGCCTGGCCAAGGCCTCGCCGGGGCAGATGCTCGCCCGTACGCGAAGCAGCAGTGGCTGCAGCCCACCCTCTTCGCCACCCTACCCTTGCACGTTTCATTTTCTGCACCAGGCAGCCAAGCGGGAGTAGCTCCAAGTTTTAACCCAAAGAGGATGCTGCGGCCTCCCACTCCCAGGAAAATTAGCACTTCTACACCACCCCCTGCCTTGGGCTCCCCCCGCACAGGGGTGCTGGATTCTGACAGGACTTAAGGCCAGTCCCGGGTGTCACCTGCTCCCACACCCTTGGTGCCCGAGGGATGCTTGGGCCAGTCCTGCAGGAAGCTGACGGCTGGTGGTTCCTCAATTCGCACTCGAATAACCTGGAGATCCAGCGTCCCGCGAAGCCCCGGAGGGGGAGCTGGGCAGGGGTGGGAAAGAGAGCAGAGTCAGGGCCCCAGAACCCACCTCAAGGGTGCTCCCCAAGAGCCTGTGCAAGCCTCACCCTGTGTCTCCAAGGCCCAGCACGTGGCACAGGGGAAAGTGCAAGGATAGGAGTGGCACTCTGTTGACCAAGGACCACACCAAGTCCTCACCCGGATGCCCAGCTCCTCACAACAAGCCCCTTTAGCACACGGGTACTTGTCCCCTCCCCGCTTAGTTTCAGCTGACTCAGCTTCATCTAAGTTACTACAGATCCTAGCTCAGCGAGAGGCTGGGACTGAGGGGAGAAAGACCAGGATAGAGGACTAAAGAAGGGAATTGTAAATACTCATGAAAGGGTCACAAATAGCACCTGAAGAAACTCCATTATCTTTTCATTCCATTTTTGAGGGCCCCTTGTATTAAAGCCATGAATTTGAATGAGATCACCCAGGATGTGCTGACAAAGCCCAGCCTGGGGCAGGGGAACTCATTCATTCAACATGTTCAAACCTCACTGCCACTGAGTCAGTTCTGACTCACGGTGGCCCTATAGACGGAGTCCAACTGCTCCCTAGGGTCTGAGACTGGGAGACTTTATGGGAGCAGTCAATCTCACCTTTCTCCTGAGAGGCAGCTAGTGGGTTTGAACTCACCACTCCCTATGTTAAACGGCACCTACTCCAGGCCAGGCACTGTGCTGGGGCAGCGGAAAAGAGTCAATGAAACAGACGACCATAACTGACCTCAGGGAGTGTACATTCCAGAAAAGGGAAAGCGGTATGAGAATGCCTCCAAACCAGGGGAGCTGAGAAAGGATGAGCAGGAGAAACTGAGGAGGGAGAGCCAGTGAGGAAGGAGAAAAGCCCAGCAAGGAGGTGTCTCCAGGAAGTAGGGAAGCCTGGGCCCACCATGACTGCCACACCAAGACAGATGAGGCTCTAGAGCTGACCACCAACCACTGTGCTAAGAGCAATTTCAGCCTGGAGTGGTAAGGATGATAGTTTGATAGGAATGGATTCCAGAGAAAGAAGAGGCAGTTAGCACAGAAACACTCTCAGGAATTGCTGAAAAGGTCAGGGGACAAATGAACAGTAGTCAGAGAGGGCTGAGGGGTCCAGAAGGGAGAGATGACAGCGAGCTGGAGGCTGATGGGAAAGATGCAGAAGCGAGAAAACAGACGGTACGGACAGGAGAAGGGACACCACAGTGCTTGGCTAGGAGGCCGTAACAGCAGAAGGCAGAAAATTGAGCCTGGGTTTTTGGGCAGGTCTGCCTGCACGGGTGCAGTGGGAGAACGCAGGCTCCGGCCTAGTACCAGAGTTGCCCAAGCCTGTTTCCTCTTCTGTAAAATGGGAACCATATTTTACACTGAAGGGTCAATTCTTCCTGGTAGCATGGAGGGTAGAGGTGTGTGGGGTGGGGGTGGGGTATGGGAGTATGAGTCAGAGACTGAGACCCCAGGTGCAGCAGAGACCTCCTTGCTAAACTCTCAAGACCAGAGCCCCAGGGCCGGGAATAGTCACCAGATGGATCCCTCCTCCTCCAGAGGGTGGGGCTGAGTCCCTTTCTCTTGTTTCTACATGACGCCTGTCTGAGGAGGGACCCCAAGAATGTTACCATCAAAATAAAAAGTCAAAGCAATCATCAGCCACCCGCCTTTCTAATAAAGCCTGCCTGAGGCCTTCCTTTGTTCCAGGCACTGCATTATAGAGCAGTAAACAAAACCAGGACTGTAACACACACACACGCAGACACACTGTGGTCCCGCCGCTCTTCTTGGTCTAGTCTGGAAACACACTGGGTCTGGTCAAGAAATACATGCCAGATATCTAGGACCTACTTAAAAACCAGCGAGACAAAGTCATTTCCCCCCAACCTAGACACCCTCCCACTCTCATTCGCAAGACCCCTGGAGAGTTCTTGTAAGTCTTCCCTGCCTGCCTCACACACACATCCATCAGAGCTTTGCTGACCTGACCACAGCGACTGCTTCCAACGTCTAAGTTTGTGACTTTTTAAAGATGCACGATTTTTATTCAAGTCAAATCTCCATGGAACTTTAGTAACCGAAGAAACTCAAGGTAGAGGCATTGTAGCTGAAGCTTCACAGGCTTCTGAGAAACATGTTCGAACTGTGGGTTACTGCATCAGAAGAAACCACTGGCTTGGAGTCCTTGCTTGGCCTCAGAAACATCACAGGGCCCCTCCACCCCAACCCTCTATTTGCTTGACTGCCTCTGACCTGTCCCCACAAGCAGACAGTGAGTTTCTTGGGGACCAAGATTGCCTTGTTTTGTTATTAAGTACCACTGAGTCAGTTCCAACTCATAGTGACCCTATGCTAAACAGAAGAAAACACTACCTGGCTCTGTGCCTTGCTGCCCACTGGTATGACTAGGCCTACTGTTGCTGCCAACTGAGCCCATCCATCTCGTTGGGGCTACTTCTCCTTTTCACTGGCCCTCTACTCTGCCAAGGACGATGCTCTTCTCCAGGAACCGGTCCCTTCTGACAACATGTCCAAAGTATGAGAGATGAAGTCTCACCATCCTGGTTCCTTACATCGTTTCCGGAATGCTTCCCGTGGGGCAGGGCACTCACTGTTGGTACTGCTCAGGAACAGAGTGGCTGCAGGACTTAGTGTCTTCAGGAACTTCGGCCCATCTCCAAACTCTCAGTCCTGCTACTTCTGAGAACACCCCGAGTCTCCAGCACCCCAGCATCAATCGACTTGTCAGACCCGTTTCTTCATGGACTTACCCACACCCTCCACATGAGCCAGAAACCTCCATGATCCTCTTTTACATGTGAAGTTTGGATACAGGGTACCCCATGACTTGAAATGAAGGTTCCCTCCCAAGAATGAAGCCAACAGACCCATTACACAATGGAGGGGGCCAGCCATCCAGAGCAGAGGCATGGGGAGGGGCACGAGGTGGCTAAGGAAACTCAAATCCAAGCAAAGCACTGGGTCTGGGGAGGCAGGAATGTGGCTCAAGCCAAGACTCGAGACAGAAACCATGATCTATGTGATGGGGCGAGGCCTGTCTCCAGATCAGAAAAAGTTCACTATGGCAAACATACAGTTAATGAGACTAGATGTGCGCACACACATGCACACACATACGGTTTTGTGAAACACCTGAAGGATATAAGCTCTGAAGAACAGCTACTCCTGGTAGTGACTTGGGCCAACGGGTGACACACTGGTTCCTTCCTTGATGTATGGTGCACACCTCCTTTCAAAGAACTCTGCGGTATTTCTCTGGGTGCTAACTCCAAATGCATGTTGCAGACAAGCTGAGACAAGAAGTCAGGCACTCACTGCATGAATCCTTCATTCCTTCGAGAAACACTTCCTGAACCCTTGGGCTACTGTGACGCAAGACCTGTCTCTCCACTCCTCGGCTTTTCAGTGTAGGTCTGACCCTGTGCGAGCAAGTCCAGCTTTCAACCAGCAGCTTCAGCATAACCTTGGGCCTGTGCTCTGGAGAGTCAGGCTCAGTCTCTGCTCTACTGGTACACAGTCCAGTCTCAGTGTGGAGATGTGACTGGGCAGCAGAATACTGGCCCCTTACAATGCCCACAGCTCATTCCCTAGCACCGATGGGTGTTACATAACATGGCAAGAGGCAATGAAGGTATGAAATCGGCCTCCTGAGGAGCCTTTACAGTGTGATGGACCTTAGGTGGAACCCTGAGTCCTCCTCAGAACCTTATGAGGTGGACAGTCCCACTAGAAAGGACAAGCAGACAAGCCTGGAACAGTTAGAGCAATAAAAGACACATCTTCAAAGAAAGATCATCAGGAAAAACCCAAAACAAAAATGTCAGCATGACTGGCTACTACAAGAATAAGCAAGTTGTTTGCCGGGAAGCCATCAAGGCAAGCAATCAAGTTCCTTTAGGACAAAACCCCCTCTAAGACTGAAACTCAAAGGAACACATGAGCAGGCATGTAAGCTTGCTGGTGCCCATGTTGGTCTACTGGTGAATGGAAGAAGGGGAAAGGCAGCAATGAAGAAATGGGCTGAGTTCAACCACATTCCACAGACTCCTGTGGACCTGGAGATGAGATAAAGAAAAGCTGGTTGGTCCAAAATCTGGTGAGACCTGTGGACACCTGAGCCCATGGACAAGGGCATAGCCATGGAGGTCCAGAGCTGAGAGTGAACCATTCAGCTGATATGGATAGAGATGGGCAACTTAGATATTGGCTTCATAAAATATTTTGTTATGTGCCGTGGAGTCAGTTGTGAATATAGTCACCCTGTACAGGGTTTCCGAGGCTGTAAATCTTTATGGAAGCAGAAAGCCTCATCTTTCTCCCGCCTAATAGCTGGTAGTTTCAAACTGCTGTCCCTGAGGTTCGCAGTCCGATTCATTAACCACTATGCTACGATTCATTAACCACTACGCTACGGGGTGATAAAGGCACAAAGTGACTGGCTTACAAGGTTCAAGGGGGAGCTTAGTTTAATAAGTGTGTGGAGACAAAGTCTCCACCAAATAGTTTTCATCTTGTCTAGATGGGTCTGGTTAAAAAAGATGGGGATAAGATTCTAATAATTCAACAATGAGTAATTATTATCATGACTAAGTTCAACTGTCACAATTGTAAAGGTAGAAGTTTTAACAAAAACAGGGAAGTGGTTGATCTTACAGTCCAGAAACAAAGGACCCTAGGACCATTAAGAGAGAAGAGCACAAGCAGAATGCAGGACCTTATCCAGAGAAGCAGTGACACCAGACATAGAGGCAGAGATGGGGACATGAAGAGAGGGAGCAGCTGAGGACTCTAAATTCATGGGACGTGAGTGATTAAGAGCTACCAGCCAGGAGGCAGACTTGCAGAATGCACCCTTTGGTGGTGTAAATTATTATATATGCCTGAGTGTTTAAAAAAAAAAAAAAAAGCTTAGAGAGAAACATTGGTAACAGATGGTACATGGTGGGAGATTACAGTCATTGTAATGAAACAAGGTGTATGATTTGTTGAATGTAAAACTGGTGACCTGCCCTGTAAACTTTCACTCAGTCCCCTAATAAAAACCTTAAAACAATAATAAAAAGAGGGAATGAAGGCGGCAGAACTCAAGGGTCTTTAAATGGGGAAAGGGAGGAAGAAGACATACCCGACAGGGCATCCTGAGAGACTCAACCGGCCACTGCTGGTTTTTAAGATGGAAGGAGGCTACAAGCCAAAGAATGCAAATGGCTACTAGAAGCTGAAATAGGCCAGGAAATAGTCTCCCAGAGCCTCAGAAAGGAACCCAGCCCTGTTGATGCCAGATTTTAGCCCATCTGACCTACACAACTGTAGTGTTTGAAGCACTAAGTTTGTGGTTGTTACAGTAGCAACAGGAAAAGAAAAAGAAAAAGAAAGGATTAACTGCTGGGAAGGAACCCTTTGTAATATTCAGCCCCTTTCATGACAAGATATTTTTCTAAGGGAGTTCTGGGTGGTGCAAACTAATGTTCTTGGCTGCTAACCAAAAGGCTGGAATTTCAAGTCTTCCCTGAGGCATTTCAGAAAAAGGGCCTGGTGACAACCACTGAAAACCCTATGGCCTTCCTGGGTTTGTAAGTCTCCCAAAATGATTGGTCAGGCTGCAATCTGCCAAAGGATCAGCTCTAATGATTGGTCCATTTCCTATCTGTTTGCAATCCATGCAATAAGACAGATCAGTTTACAATCAGCCTAAAGAGTTGGTTGAAGAAAACCATGACTTGAAGTTGACAAGGTCTCCTGTGTAAGTTTCGAGGGGACCCTCCAGATCAACAGGAGCCAGAAGAAAGCACATCCTCTCGAATTGAGGTGCCCCCTGTGCTGAGAACCTTAGAGACAGGTCAAGGACTGTACTGAGCTGTTAATACTGAAGACCGAGAAATGGTAGCAAACACAGCAGACCCAAGTGACAAAGAAACAGTGTCAGTAATGGGAGCAGCTGGCGGGAACCACCAGACTGGTACACAGCCGCAGTGGATGTGCTGGTTCACAGAAGAGGTCTGACACACACTGCACATCAATGTAAATGTTCAGCCTGAGAGCTGTCGGATTTCTGGCCTAATCCTGGGACCGAGCCCAAGGTTGTCCCAAAGTGCTGAAGTGACAGCTGGACAGGCAAGCACAGGGGTCAGACCTCCCATGTGAAGTTGTGTAGAGACAGTGCGACAGCCATAGCCAATAAAGCAAAATCAAAGTAGACCCACATTAAAAAAACTGGGATGAAGGGAATACAATGACAGGCTGAAGCCCTAGAAGGGGAGAGCTGCAGGGGGCGTAGTGAGACCTTTCAGGAGATTGGGGCATTGGCAAGACTATGGAGGATGACACACATTAAAGTGTTGTGGTCAGCCACCACCTCTGAGCTGGGCACCACCGATCCTGACTCTGCTGATTAGGAGATCTGGCTCCTATGCAACATGCACAATGTTCGTGCTTTCTAAATGGGAACTGAAGTTTCTGGCAGGGAGTTGACACAGAATTCTTCTTGATCCAGCTATTATCTGGTCTGCCTGTATTTTAGAAATTTGGGTCTATTCTGGTTCCACGTCATCAGCCAAAGTTGAACCAGGAAAAACTAGTTTGAAGCCTTCAAAATCCCAGCCATACTGCGCCTGGCCTGAGGTGATGGCACACCTGACGTGCCGATGCGCTCATACAGTGACACAGAAACAAACTTGGGTAATGTGGGAGGGCAAGTGGGTCTCCTTTTAGACATAAATGGGTTCCTCTCCTATAGAGTGCTCATCAGGATAGATGAGACGGACTCACCTGAAATCTGTTGCTTACTATTTACTTTATACAAATAACAAAACTGCTTTTCAAGCGCTAACCCTTCGTAAAGTGTGACTGTGTGTGTGATCCAATCGGATTGGATAGCAGAGGACTTATCTGGCCTGGGAATTTAACAGTATAAACTGTATGTCTCTGTAAATTTATGTGCGTGCAACATCACAGTGGAGCACAGTTCTACCGGGGCTGCCATCTTGGCAACTGTTTTTTCCCTAAGGACCAAATGAACTGTATATAAAAGAACTGTGTTGTTTATCAGTAAAACTCAGTATTAAAACACAATTAGTACTGTTCTTACTGTTAGGTGTCGTCAAATTGGCTCTGACTCAAAGCGACCTGTATAGATTTCCAAGGTGGGTTTGAATCAAAGACCTTGCGGTTAAAAGTCCAGGACTCCAATTACTAGAATGACTAATTTCTTAACTAGTTTTTCCCTAGGAGGTTTATGTTCTTCACTGGTCTATTCTTGAGCCCTGTTACCTGTTTGAATCCCTGACTATTCATCCCTCAGGGTGAGGAATGCTTGCATCAACTACATGTGTGAACCTGGGTGTCACATGGGCTTTTGGAAAGCACTGGCCGAGTCCAGCCAGAGGAACCATTACAGGAAAACTCCTAAGCAAGGGTCAGATCAGCTTAATTTTCTGGCCAGCCTCCTTGACCATTCAAGTCCCATTGCCCTTGGCCCTGTCTCCCAGTCTCAGTGAGGCATCCTCTCGGGAGAGCTCACCTGGAGAGGGGCCTTCCAGCTGGCTTAGGCCTCCTGTTGTCTTTCCCTCTTTGGGCGAGTCCTTGTTCTCAGAGGCCCTGAGCTGGGTGTGGGAGAAGAGCTGGAGGACAAAGCCTGGGGGGAAGCTGCCATCGGTGAAGTGGCGGACTTCTGCTGGGGCTGCGAAAGTCTCCGTGGGTGAATCAGGTGATGAGGGGGTATCTAGGAAGGGAGGGCACGGTGAAACTGTGAGGTCAGGAGCCCAGGCTCCAGGTGGGCTCCCACCCCCTCTCTTCAAGTACTGCCCGCAGAGTTCAGGTCCACATCCCTGGGCCTCCCCTTCACCTGGGTCAGGGTCCAGGTTTTTGGTCATATGCCTGCTCTTTTTTTTTCTGACAGGCTCTTCCCCAGGGGGCTCCTTCCATTTCTGACCACGGGGCTTCTTAGTTGCTGGTTCTGTGGCAAGGGCAGGTGCACCTGCAAAGAGAACACACCTTACACCGGGAACCATGTCTGAACTCCGTCTGCCCAGCAGCCTTCCTCCAACTCAGAACATGCCCCCCCCAATCTGTCTCAGACACACCGGCTGCCCAGATAACTGACCAGGAAGCTCAAGGTGGCGGAGTCCCTTGGAGCGGGTCCTTTTAGGTAAGACTGGCAAGGAGGGGTTGTCTTCAGGGTCGAGGAGAACGACGATTTCGGCAGGCATCCTGGGAGGATCTGGCTCCACATCCGGGCCAGAGTCTGAAGGAGACAAATGTCAGTGAGCCCCAAGTGTTTCGTTCCAACAGATTCAACACCCTCCCCTCTTTCCTGGCCAATTACCTGAGTTAGGTGGGGATGGTTGCTCAACTCGGACATCTTGCAAAAGAGCCACCCCCTCACTCCAGGCCTCCAGGATGTTGCTCTTCTCCGACTGACTCAGGTCCAAGGTGTGGGGATGCTGATCAAGGATGTGCGTGTGGGCCGTCTCGGCCGACGGGCAGCGAATCTCAGCACCACACACCATACACAGGGTCCGCCCGCTGCCTCCTGGGCTGTTCCCCACCAGGAACTCCTGCTCCCAAGACATTGGCTGCTTGGGTTCCTCACTGCCATCGCCACCGGCCTCCGATAGGCTGGGTCTAGACAGTGGAGTCTTTTCCTGCTGGGCCACTGTGGAGAGAGGAAAGAGTGTGATCAGGAAAGGTGTCCTCAGTTCACACTACCGACTTAGAATAGGACTCCCCAAGTTTGGTGCTGTGTGTATGCGGGGGTGTGTGTGTCTTTGGTGGAGACTTTCTATCCAAAGTCTTTTTCTCAGTTTCCCAGAAACCCACAGTGAGCCCAGGCTTGTCCTGATGCTACAGTTGCTGGTGCCGTCAAGTCAATTTCAGCTCATTAACCACCATGTGGTGGAGCAGAACCACCCCACAGGGTCTTCCCAGCTGTAATCGCCACAGGAGCAGACCAGAGTGCTGGCTGGGTTTGAACTGCTAACTCTTTCTTTCAGGGTAGCATAATCACTTGCATCACCAGGACTCCTGGCACGCTGTACCCACTCCCTTACATCTTCTCTTGTGTAGTCCCATCCGGCTCAGGTATCTTCTCCATGAGTGAAGCCTTCCTGAACCATAGCGTGTGTTGCAAAAGAGGTGATGTTGGCCCACATGGAGCTCGAGGCTTCTGCAAGTGCCCATGATCGTTACAGCTACAATAGAAAACTCCAACCAGAGATGGTGGGACAAAATACAAACATAGGGGCCCCAGCACCAGGAAGTAGAGTCCTGGTGTGGTGCCGCAGGATAATGCGCTGGACCGCAAGGTTGGTGGTTCAAACCCACCAGTTGCTCCTTGGACCCAATACAGGGTCGCTATGAGTCAGAACTGACTCAGTGACACATAATAACACCACCTGGAAGCAGGGTGTCCTCCCTATGGGGAATAGGGAGAGCCTGGGAAGGCAGCAATGGAGGAGGAAGCATATGATATGGATACAAGTAGTAGTTTAGCATTAGAAGACCTAAGTCCAAACCTGAGTCCCACTTATTTACTGACCGGACAGTAAACCTGACTTCCACGTTCCCATTGGGCTTCTGTCCCCTTCACTACTCCCAAACAGCTGTCGCCAAGATCACTAATGCTAATTTCAGCCATTGGTTTTCACAAGTCTTCATTTGACCAACGTCCCTTTCATCTTGATGTTCTTCATCAGGCTTCCAGAGTACCACCTTCCTTTGTTGTTGTTAAGTGCCTTTGAGTTGATTCCAACCCGTAGTGACCCTGTATAGGGTTTTCAAGGAGCAGCTGATAAGCTTGAACCACTGACCTTGCAGTCTGACGCATGAGCCCCACAGTGCCACACCGGGACTCCTTTGGACCTTCTTTTATTCCCCTCTGCTGGCTGAGTCACCTTTGCCATGACTTGACCATCTCCTTTTCATCTCTTCCCAGATACTAAGGCTCCCTCCCTGCCTCCAGGCCCTGGCTGGAGACCTAGCTTCCCACCAAAGCCTGAGTGTCAAATTCCTCCATCTGAAACCCATCCCCCTTCCCTGTCTCAGCTTCCTCCATTGCACATGGTCATGGATTGAATTGTGTCCCCCCAAAATGTGTGTCAATTTAGCTGGGTCATGATTCTCAGTGGTGTTTTAGTTATGTAATGTGGCAGTTCTGCAACAGTTCCCTGTGATGTGATCTGATGTGAGAAAACAGTAAGACCATTAAGAGTGGGCTGCAATATCCTTAATCCAATCACAATCCTGAGTGGTCTGATTGTAAGGGAGTTTCCTAGGTGTGTGGCCTGCAACTTTTCATCTTACATGAGACAAAAAGGGCAGAAGTCAGCAGAGAAGGAGAACTTATTACCACCAAGAACCAGGAAAGAACCAGGAGTGTATTCTTGGGGTCCCTACATTGAAGCGCCTAGATTCAGGGGAAGATGCCAAGAAACATGAATCTCCAAGGGATGGAGGCTGGACCTACTACAGAGCCAACAGAGAGAGACAGCCTTCCCTAGAGGCAGCACTCTGAACTGGACTTCTAGCCTCCTCAACTGGTATGGAAGGAGAGCTGGGGTGGCACTGTGGGTTAATGCGCCAGACTGCAAAGCCGTTTGAACGGCATGGTCAGCGGTTCAAGCTCACCAGCTGCTCCTTGGAAACCCGGTACAGGGTCGCTATGGGTCGGAATCGACTCAATGACACTTCACAACAACAAACTGGTGTGGCACTGCATGGTAAGCACTGGATCAATAGGTCGGTTTGAACCACACGGCTGGGACTCAACAGCACTTAACAACAACAAACTGTCAGAATACAGTTTTGTTTGTTAAAAGCATCCGCTTGTACTATTTTTCTGTTATACCAGCACTAGAGAACCAGAGTCCTGGTGTGGTGATGTGGGATAATTCACTGGACTGCAAACTCAGTTTGCACTTCGAGGACTGAGGTTCAAACCGACTCAGTGGCACTTCACAATGACAGAGAACTAAGCCATACATTACCATCACCTGACAGGATGAATGAGTCTTTACTTATGGTGCGTCCCCTCACTACACTGCAAGCTCTGTAACCACAAAGGCTTCTGACCATTCCTGCTGGTTATCTCTGGCACCTAGAACAGTGCCCGGAGACCAGTGACTCTGGAACAACTCCATCTCCAGCCTGGAGTCATCAGAGTCCTCCAGGATTCAGTCCTTGGACCCCTTCTCTGCCCACCTCCCTCCTTCCTCTGAAAGCCTCCAACCGGCTAGCTGTTGACAACTCCCCCATGTATTAAGACCTCCAGCCAGAGTCTCAGGAAATCTGGACTCCCACTTACCATAGTCTAACCTTAACTCCCCCAATCTCCCGCACACCTACACTCCAGTCTTCCCCATCATCTAAGTAAATGAGCTCATCCTTCTAGATGTTCAGATCAAAAATGCTGAATTCATTCTTTCTCTGACAACAGCCCAAGTTTCCCACCAAGTTTCTGCTTCAGCTCCTTTGTACATGGCTCCTCTCTCTGCTTGAAAAGCTTTTCCTCTAGCTATCCACAAGGTGAGTGCTTTAGCTCCAGGCCAGTGCCCAAACCTTCCTATATTAGCCAAGCATCCACTGACCACTAAGTGTGGCTAATAAAATACTCATTCTCCCCCTTCCCTTTCCTCCTCATTCTGCGCTAGTGTTCTATGAATCAATTGTCATCACTCCAGCTAGTAAGCACGGCTTCCTATGCTTTATTTCCAGCCCTTTGCACCTTTGTTGCTGTTGAGAGCTGAGTGCCTTCAAGTAGGTTCTGAGCCATAGCGACCCAATATAGGGCTTTTAAGGAGTGGCTGGTGAGCTTGAACTGCTGACCTTACAGTTCAAACTAACCTGGCAGCCCAGGGCTTAGCCCACAGCGCCACACCAGGACTCCTACAGTAACACAAAGTAAAAACCAAACCTGTTGCCATTCATTTGATTTGAACTTGTGGCAACTCCATGTGTGCAGAGCACAGCTGTTGCATAAAGTTTTCAAAGCTGTGACCTTTAAGGAGTGTAGCACCAGGTCTTTATTCTGAGGCACTCCTGGGCAGGTTCTAACCACTAACCTTGTGACTAGTTGTCAAGTGCTTACTGTTTGCATCACCAAGGAACTGCTGGAATATAGAAACCAAAACCAAACCTACTGCCATTGGATGAATTCTGATTCATAGAGACCCTACACAGATTTTCTGAGAACTGTAAATCTTTAAACAGACAGCCTCACCTTTCTCCTCAGTTCCTTGGGAATTGATTTAACAGCACTTGACAACAGTAACAGGATTTCCAAAGAGCGGCTGGTGGATTTGAACCATCAACCTTACTGTAAACACCTCCAGAGATCCTACTTGGGATATAGAAGGTGACCATTATTTTGTTGTTTCTAGATTTCTGTTTCCTTATTTCTATCAATGGGGACGGAATCCTGGTGTGCAGGATAAGCACTGAACGGCTAACCTTAAAGCCAGCGGTTCTAATCCATCAGCTGTTCTTTGGGAACCCTTATAAAGGCTCACTAAAATTCAGAACTGTACACCTTTAAGGGACTAGCTATTGGAGAAGGTGAAGACATTTGCATTCCCAGAGTCTTCCAAAGATAGCCCTTTGTTTTTCATATCCTGGGGGCTAAAGAAATGGTGAAGGGGGAGGGGAAAGTCAGTGTTTCTAGATTGTTCCTCAGTTCTCCCTCGGTGGCTGAGTCCCCCCTCCCCCCACTGAAAAGCACCTCTTTCCATAATGGATATGGTATGCAGGCCCATTCACCCCCACCCCCACTCGCTAGAGGCTGACACCTGTGGCTTACGCAAGCGGAAGGCCTGGGGCTGCGGAGCCCAAGGCTTCAGCAAAGCTTGATACCTGCAGAGCCCACAACACTTTCCCCAGAGAGCGCAGCCACAGTCCTCCGAATCGCTTCCAACACCTGGCTGCGGCACCAGGCTAGGACCTGGCGGCCTCGAAGCCCATCGGCCCCGTCCCCGTCGAGCCCCCTTCCCCGTCAACTGCCCCAGATACCCCAGGGCCAACAGGGGTCGGTCTGGTGTACTGGGCCCGGGCGAAAGGCCGCCCTATAATCCGATCTCCAGTGCACAGGGCACGGATCCAAGGTTCCGGACCCTGGTGGGGGTTGGGGTGGGGAGGATGCTGGGAGTCCCTCTGGCCAAACCCTGGAGGCGGGGCGGAGCGAGGGGACACCAGGGCCACGGCCCCTGACGCGGAAGTGGGGTCCCCTCCTACCTCACCTCTGAGCATAGGCTCCGGCCGCGGGATGACCGCCACTACCGTGGCTTCCGCCTCATCCTCCGCTTCCTCACACTTAAGCGTCACCTCGAAGCAGTCGAGCGCGGCGCCCTCGGCCTTCAGGGCCATAGTGTAGTCGGGAGCGCGGTGACCGGACGCCGCGGGAGGGCGTGCAGGCCTCGGAGCCACAGCGGCCGCCACCTGGCCGCAGCCACCTCTGCGCCGCGGTCGTTCGACGGCCCGGCCTATGTCGAGCGCATCCAAGCCTCCCAGAGGCCGCGGAGCGTTGAGACCCCGGGTGGGGAGGGCTCAATCCGGGGCCCCAGCCCCCCGCCGCTTCCTTTTATGGAGGCTCAAAGTCGGCGCCCGCCAGCAGCCCGCCCCGGCACGCCCCCGAGCCCGTGTAGCCAATCACGCTTCTCATCCTCCTAGGCCCGCCCCTGGTCCCTCAGAGACCTCGCCCTCCGAGCAATCGCGCAGCCCGAAACTAGCCCCACCTCCTCAGCGCGCATCTGTGTTAGACTCCACTGGACTCTCAGGAGGCGGGAATGTTGTGAGTGGGTTCTCTATCGCCCCTCCCTGTAAGGGTCCTCCTGAGGTAAAAAGGACCCCGAAATTTCTCCCAGCTGGGGATGTCGAGAGCCGGTGAGTCACCCTTCTCTGAGATACCAGTCAGGCATGTTTTCTGGCGTTAAGAGCGCTTGTGTCTCTACCAGGATTTTGGTCAATGTCCCTTTTCAGGTTTTCCAGAACACAGAAGATGCGTTGGGCTGGAAAAGAGCCTGTGGGGGGAATGGTAACGGACTTGACACGGAAGAATGGAGACTAAATTCTTTCTAATTTGCCTGTTCTGTGACCTTGGGCACTTTACGCTTTCTTATACCCTTAGCCTAGCCCATTCGTTCTTTCAAAAAAATATTATGGAGCCTTCTGGACAAGAGAATGCAAAGATGAAGAGCGACCAAGTGGAGTGTGACATACAGACCAGCCTCAGATTATGAAGTCCATTTTCCGAATTTGGGAAGATTTTGTGAACTGCCCAAGGTCATACAGCAAGCCCTTGGGAGCCTCAAGACCAGAACGCTTTTACCTCGGTGACAAGGATTTCCTCCAGAATGGACAGAGCTTTCTTCTGGCCTCTATCTAGAGCTGGTTCTCTGAATTCAGACTTAGGAAACTGTGAGAAAATAGATTTCTGTTCAGTAAAGCCACTCACTTGTCAGGGAGTACCGCAGAAAACCACTAAAGTCAAGCTCAACTATGCAGAACTCATTGTCTCCTTGATTAGAAAATACTGACAGCTCTTCCGGCTCCACCTAAACAGGAAGGGAAGAATGGTGGAAAAGAAAGTCCATAAAACTCAAATGGCCACTCCAAAAGGCAATTCCAATTTTTGAATGAATGTCATAGTAAAAACAATAGAGCCGTGCTGTCCTGGTGTGGTGCTGTGGGTAAAGCACACAACCACAGGGTCTGAGATTGGAAGCCCTATACAGGGCCACTATGAATTGGAACCAATTCGATGACACTTAAAAGCACAAGAACACTGTCTAGCAGCAGGAACTGGCTAGTTAAATGATCATTTGGTTGTTGTTGTTAAATGCCATTGAGTGGGTTCCGATTCATAGTGACCCTGTATGGACTTTCCAAGGAGCAGCTGGTGAGTTTGAACCACTAACCTTGTGGTCCAGTATTTATTCTACAGTGCCACACCAGAATGCAGATGGTGTAGTGGTTGTTGTTGTTAAGTGCCATCAAGTCAGTTCCCACTCATAGCGACCCTGTATAGGGTTTCCGAGGCTGTCAATCTTTACAGGAGCAGAAAGCCTCAACTTTTTCCTGTGGTACGGTTGGTAGTTTAGAACTGCTGACCATGAGGTTACCAGCGCAACTCATAACCACTATGCTACTAGAGTTCCATACAGGTGCTGTTGTTGTTGTTGTTAGATGCCATCAAGTCAGTACTGACTCATAGCAACCCCTACGCACAACATATGAAACACTGCCTGATCATGGGCCAACCTCACAATTGTTGCCACGCTTGAGCCCACTGATGCTGCCACTTGGCCAATCCATCTTGTAGGCAGCAGCAAAAAGGATTAATATAAAGATGGTAACAACCTGGAAAAAACATTCCTGAAATAATGTTAAGTGTGAAAGCTCACAAACATATTACATTATAAATGTTAAAGGAAACTTTGTGGAAGATAGTGATAACAGTTTTGAAGTAATTAAGGAGAAATGGAAATAAATCTGTTATGGTGGTGGCAGAATTTTGGTGTAAAAGTGTTTATACATGCATTCAAAATGTATTTGGTACCATAAAAATGAAAAATTGTGATAGATCTACATTTCTATATAGAAAGGTTTCTATAAATATTGAATGACAACAGATATCTAAAAATAGTATTTATGTCACGATCCTAAGTACTGTACTGTGAGCCAACCACAAAGTTGGTGGTTCTAGCTTACCAGCTGCTCCACAGAATAAAGATGAGGCTTTCTGTTCCTACAAAGATTTACAGCCTGGAAAACCCTATACAGGGAACTTTGAGTCGGAATGGATTCAACGACACTTAACAATTTTTGTTTAAAATAGTCTGTATGTGTTTATACCTCCATACACACACACATGTACGGATTCTATAAGAATAAATACTATTGTCTTAATATGGGTTCTCTGGAGAAGCAAAACCAATTTTTTCCCAGATTTATCTGAAAGAAATTGTTCATGTAGGTGTGAAGGCGGACATGGTTAAGCTCTAAATCTTTGGGTCAGGTGTCAGACTGGTGGCTTCTGAAGTCATGTTGTTTTAGGGGCTGATGAACCCACAATCAGCAAGTCAGACATCAGACTGGTGGCTCATAGACCTGCAGAAGGTGTTGAACCTTAAAATCGGCAGGTTCCTGGCCCATGGGACTGTGGAAGCTGGTTAATCACAGAATTGGCAAGTCAGACAACAGGTTGTTAGCTCAAGTCTCAAGAGCCAAAGAGTCAGATGACAATGAGCCAGATGCAGGATCCTGAGTCAGGGAGAACATCGCCATGGTAACTGGACATTGAATACATGTCTCATCATCAGGGAAACTGCCCTTATGTCAGAATAATGGTGTGACTCGAGTAATGCCTACTTATAAGGCTGATTTGAAAGATAACCTAATACTAATACTGCCTCATTAACATATAGAGGTTAGGATTAACAACAAATAACATGAAAGATACTTATATAATATCACAAAATGGAGGATAAGTACATCAGATCACACAATGGACGGAGACCACGCGATGCTGGGAATCATGGCCTATCCAAGTTGACATGTAACAACCATCAGAGTCTACCACTTGTCAATTTGACACCTGTACTCATCTCCTTAACATACGTGAGGAGCCATAGAGTCGGTTCTGACTCATAGTGACCCTGTATAGGGTATCCAAGGAGCAGCTAGTGGGTTTGAACCATTGACCTTGTGGTTCACAGTTCAATGCTGATCCTACAGCACCACACCAGGAGTCTCCTTAAAACACACATAAACTATAAATGAAAACAATTACAAAGCCATATTTACACTTCTCGTTGTGTTCTGCTGAATCAGTTCCCTGTAAAGAGTTTCCAAGAGTAGCTGGTGGCTTTGAACTGTCAACCTTGCAGTTAGCAGTCCAGTGTTGATCCTACAGCGCCACACCATGGCTCTACTTATACTTAACAAGATGTAACTAGCATACATATAACTGAAAATACACTCACTCTGTTTCTTACTTTTCTAGTGCAGCTCTGATAGAAAGACCACAAGTGGGTGACGCCAACAAACAAACTTATTCTCTCATAGTTTAGAAGGAATGCCAACTCTAGAGAAGCAAAATCAGTGAAGTTTATATATATATATATATATATGAATGGTGATGGTGTGCCTCTAAGTTGGTTCGGACTAATAGTGACCCTGTATAAGGTTTCTGTATAGGTACAGCCTCATCTTTTCTCCTGCAGAGCAACTGGTAGTTTCAAACTGCTGACCTTGTGGTTAGCAGCCCAACATATAACCACTACCAGGGCATATATATGTGAGTGTGTGTGTGTGTATTGTTGTTAAGTGCTATGGAGTCAGTTCCAACTCATAGTACCCTGTCTAGGGCTTTCAAGAAGTGACGGGGGGTTTGAATTGCTGATCAGTTCACACCAGCCTTATAGTCCAGTGCATTACCCTGAAGCACCATACCAGGTCTCCATATACGTATATAGACATATATAAATTAAGCTGTTGTTGTTAAGTGCCACAAAGTTGGTTCTTACTCATAGTGATCCTGTATAAGGTTTCCAAGGCTTTAAATCTTTGCGGGAGCAGAAAGTCTCATCTTTCTCCGATTATATTAATATATTCATATATGTATATACACACACACCATCACAGTGAGTCAAAAATTATCTGCACTTTGGCTGTAGAATTTATTTTATTTTAATCAACCTTTAGAAAAGACAAATACAGCATTTTTCGATACACTTTCTTATTTGTCTGTCAATGAGCTTTCATGTTCCCTTATTTAAAAATGTTTTAGGTAGAGCTGCAAGCCATGAATGCACCTGTCTTCACTTTTTCAACAGAAGGGAAACTTCGTCCTTGAAGGGCTGCTTTCAGGGGGCCAAACAAATGAAAGTCCGAAAGAGCAAGATCAGGACTACAGGGAGGATGTTTTAAAACCTCAAAATGAAGTTTTTGCAGTGTCTACAGTGTGGGCAGAGGTGTGTGGATGTGCATTGTCACACAAGATCACAATGCCCTTGGATAGCAGTCCTCTGTGTTTAATCCAAAGTAGAGGCTTCAGCTCTTCAGTGAGCATGTCACTGTAGTGAGCACTGTTGATTGTTGAACCTTTTTCTTGATAAGGTTCCAATACTGACTGGCCCTTCAGAAGCCCAGAAAACTATAAGCATCAACTTCCCAGTTGTTGGTTGACTTTTGACCTTTTTCTTGGTTTTAAGGTTGTTTCCATTCCATACTCTGCTGTTTACTCTCAGGTTCATAGTGATGAATCCATGTCTTGTCACCAGTAATGATTTTTTTTTTTTTAATGTTTTATTGTGAATTATATGATAGTTTACATGGCGGAACTTCAGTTTTACATTCATTCCATCATATATCATCTCACTGCCATGGTTCCAATTCCCTCCATGCATCATCAACCACCCAAAGGGTATATTCCAGAAATCCGCCCCCTACACTTCCCCCTGCTCCCCCCAGTTTTCAGGCCGCAGTCCCTTTCCCTCTCTGGGTCCAAAGTCCCCAGTCACTTCATTACTCCACGTCATCATCACTGTCTCCATCTCAAGCATCTCTGTTTATCTGGGCAGGGTCCCGCCCTCGGCTCTTCTCCATTGATGGTCCCAGAGGCCTCCACTCCTATCCTGGAGAATTAATCACTCCCTTCCTTGTTACAAAACTTCTACCTTTGCATTTCCAACCCTCATGATCTGTCCTGATAAGCATTATTCACTACAGTATCACGAGTTACCCATCTGTATCTCCTTTCATCAGCTCCACCCAGACAGATTGAATAGTGCTTACTGGAGCTTCTGCCTTCCGCCATGCTTCCTAGCACCAGGTTCCCTCTTGAAAGCTTGTAAGCCAGTCACTTCTTGCCTTTGTAGTCCCCCCTCCCAATTTGAGTATCCAATGTCCAAGCTGCCCTTCTCCATCCACTCTTTGTGTGTGGGTGTGTGTGAATGTTTCTTGCTGTGAGGCTTTGTTCCCTCTTTTGAGTCGCTGCTCCATAGGTATAGGTCAAGTTCATCAGACTGTATCAGCTCACTCTTTTTCTTTCTTTCTTTCTTTTCCCCCTCTTCTTTCTTCTCCTGGTTGAGCTCCAATCATCCAGTCATCCAGTCCAGGTCACATGGGTATCATCTGCAGGTGTGGGTGCTCCTGTGCATATGTCCTTTCTTCCCGTCAGCCAGTAGCTCCACTCTCCTCTTCGAGTCCTCCGTGGCCACGCCACTGATTCTGGGCCCAAGAGACCCCAGGCCTCTTCACACTGTTTGCCAACCAGGTCCCCATCTGGGTCCACAGAAGTCCACTGAACATTGTAGGGCTTAGCTTGCCGCTTCATTGCTGACCAGTAATGATTTTTTTAAAAGACACTTTTACTTTCCTTTGAGTATCGGTCCAAATTTTGTTTGCAGATATCCAAATGCTTCTGTTTATGCTCTTCCATGAGTAGTTTTGGTACCATCTCACACAAACTTTTCGAAATCCAAGTCTGTCGTGGAATATTTCACAGGCAGAGCCATGGCTAGTATACAAATGATGTGCCACGTAATCCACTGTCACTCGTCTAGTCGACAGAATCATTTCATGTGCTCGCTCAATGTTGTCATCAGCCATGGACGTGGATGGGCATTTTAACATAATGAGAATGTGGATAATTTCTCCCCCGTGTATGTGTGTGTGTGTGTGTTGCCCTATAGGATAAAGCCATTGGACTGCAAGATCAGTTTGAACCATAGGTTGACAATTCAAACTCACCAGCCGCTCCTTGGAAACCCTATATGGGTCACTATAAGTCGGAACTAACTCGACAGTACATTAATGAAAACAACAAACAGAGAAGGACTCCTGTCAAGGAACTATCTCACACAGTTGTAGAGGCAAGCAAGTTCCAAATCCACAAGTTGTATGTCAGGCTGAAGGCTTCTCCTGACTCATGTAGTTTTACCCAAGACACGCAGGTTGAATGGCAGGTTTCTGACCTCAGAGGCAAGTGAATCCAAGGTCAGCAGGTAAGATGGCAGTCTAGAGCTGAGTTCCAGGATCGGCAGGCAACACAGAAGGCGGCTGGCTCAAGACAAAAGAACTGAAGGTTAGGTGACAAACCAGGTGCAGGATCCTGACCCAGCAAAAGCAAGCAAGCTTTGCCCGAGTGGTCAATATACTAGAAGCTATACCCCCCAGGAAACTTCTGTTCATTGATAAGCTGCTCATAGGAATCTCGTCATGGAGGTGTACTATGTCCTAAGCTCCAGACCACTGAGAATTCTGGCCGAGTCAAATTGGTACAAAGCCTTAACTATCGTGTTGTTGTTTTTTGTTGTTATGTGCCATGGAGTCGATTCCCACTCATAGCGACCCTGCACAGGGTTTCCAAGGCTGTTAATCTTTACGGGAGCAGAACGCCTCATCTTTCTCCCACGGAGCAGCTGGTAGTTTCAAACTGCTGACCTTGTGGTTCGCAGCCCGATTCATAGCCACTACGCTACCCATTTTCAACTGGGCACTTACTTATCTCCTTAAACCATACAAACTATCTAAATAAGGACAACTGTAAAGTCCTATTTGTGCCTTCCATGATATAAGTAACACGCATATAACCAAAACCACACTTACATCTCATTATTTTACAAGTGAATAAGAAAAAAAAAATTTGATGCACACATACCAGGAAAAAATACTCATAACAATTAGTCATGGTGTCTGCATTGGGTCACGTGACCACAGCTGGTATTTAGAACTACCTTCTTCCACCACCCATTCCATAGTCCCTTTGATATTGACAAGCCCCTCAACTGGTCATGGTTCTTTGATTGGGTGTTGTTAGTGTTCTTGTGTGCCATCGAGTCGGTTCCAACTCATAGCAACCCTGTAAAGGGTTTCCAAGGAACAGCTAGTGATTTGAACCCCTGACTTTGTGGTTTACATTTCAGTGTTTGTCCTATAGTGTCATACCAGGAGTCCTTGATTGGTGGGGTGACCCAAACCTTCATTCCTGAATTGTCTTGACCATTAGAAGTTATATAGGAATTGGGTTGCTGCAGTTTGCCATTGGCCTGAATCACAGGGCATGGTTGTTGGTAGCACTAAGAGTCGTTTTAAGGCATCTCCTACAATCTACACGTATTCTTCTTTCCCTCCTTTATGTAATGTCAATCCGATTTCCCCTTGGTAAAAATCAGATCCGTCACATCACCCAAAACACTAACTCCCTTTGCCTGTTGATCTGAAACATGAAACCCCCAAAGGTGCCAGGGGATATTCTTAACTTCCAGTTCAATGAAATCAGTATGGTGTCTCCAGATGAGAGTAGTCCTAAAACAGACCTGAAGAGCATAGACTTGAAAGGACAAGATGCAGAAATTTTTTAAGTGGGTGACTAGGAGTAATAATGCAAGGTACCACACCCATTTCCACTCCTTGGTTCCTGGACCGACAAATTCTGACTATTGGAATAACAGCCCCTTGTACTGGACACTGGTTTAAAGCCCCAGGAGAACACTGCCCAACCCGGGAAGGTATTGTCTTTAGAAGGCCATTCCATCATTCCATCAAGCCAACTGCTTCAGGATTATGAACAACATGGTAAGACAAGTGAATTTCATGAGCCTGAGCCCATTGCTGCACATCAACTGTTAAAATTGATTAAACATGCAATCAAGATGCATTAATAAAATGATAATTACTGGTGATTAGAATTGGAAGGATGGAAACAAAGGAAATATCAGTAGTTGGAAAACAGGGTCTTGGTGATAGAAATAATGCTGGAGACCCCATGATAGTTTTTTTTTTTTTTTAAGTTTTAATTGTGATTTGAGTGAAAGTTTAGAGGGCAGATGATCAACAAATCATATACTTTGTTTCATTACAATGATTATAATCCCCTCCATGTACCATCAGTTGACAGTATAGTATTTCTCTTTATTCATTTTAGCTTCTTTTTTTTTTTTTAAACACTCAGGTATATATATAATAATTTATACCACCAAAGGGCACATTCTACAAGACTGCCTCCTGGCCACCAGCTCTCAGTCCCTCTCTTTCCATG
Source organism: Chrysochloris asiatica (assembly GCF_000296735.1). Lineage (NCBI taxonomy): Eukaryota > Metazoa > Chordata > Mammalia > Afrosoricida > Chrysochloridae > Chrysochloris > Chrysochloris asiatica. The sequence continues at coordinate 21,867,636 of NW_006408558.1, forward strand.
AATCTAGAGTCCTCACCTGCTCCTTCTCTCCATGCCTCCATCTTTGCCTCCATCTCTGGAGTTGCCACTTCTTTAGATAAGGTCTCGCATTCCATTTGTGCTCTTCTCCCTTGATGGTCCTAGAGTCCTCTGTTTCTGGACTGTAAGATTAACTACTCCCCCATTTTTGTTACAAAACTTCTGCTTTTACAATTGTGACAATCTCAATTAGTCATGATAACAATTACTCACTATTGAATCATAAAATCTTATCCCCATCTCTTTTCACCAGACCCAGAACCGCAAGGTCAGCAGTTCAAAACTACCAGCTGTTCCATAGGAGAAAGATGAGGCTATCTGCTCCTGTAAAGATTTACAACCTGGAAACCCTGTACAGGGTCACTATGAGTCAGAACTGACTCCACGGTACATAACAACAACAACAACAACATTGAGACAGATGAAAACTATTCAGTGGGGACTCTATCTTCCCCGCACACTCTTAAACTAAACTCCCTCTTGAAACCTTGTAAGCCATTCACTTCGTGCCTTTATTGCCCCCTCATTTTAGGTAGTCAATGTCTAAGTTGCCCTTCCCTATGTTTACGAATTGAGCTGCAAACAGCAAGATCAGCAGTTTGAAAATACCAGCTGTTTTGAGGGAGAAAGATGAGGCTTTCTGCTCCTGTAAAGATTTAGTTTCAGAAACCCTGTGCAGGGTCGCTATGACTTGGAACCGACTCCACGGCACATAACCACCAACCACCATCTACACTGTATACAGAGGGCATAGCACTGATACTTGATGTGAAGACTTCTTCCCTCTCTGTTGATATTTTGAGTCCTGGTATGGTGCTGTGGGCTAACGCTTCAGACTGCAAAGTCGTTTGAACTGCAAGGTCTGTGGTTCAAGCTCACCAGCTGCTCCTCAGAAATCCTATATAGGGTTGCTATGGGTCAGAATCGACTTGATGGCACTTAACAACAACATGACCTCCATGAGTATAGGTCAAGTTCATCAAATTGTAGCAATTGACCAATTTTTAATTTTTTTTATCATCCTCTAGTCGAGTTCTGATTATCAAGCCATTGCGGCTAGGTCAAATGGGTACTATCTGCAAGTTTGGGTGTTCTTGTGCATCTCCCCTCACTTCATATCAGCTGGATGCTTCGCTCTCAGCTCTAGCTAGTCCTCTGTGTTCACAGGTCTCACCACACCTGGGACCCACAATAGATTTTTGCAAGGAAATTCTTTGCAGATGTTTCACATGTACCTATCCAGATGGAATACAAAAGAATCAAATTGACTACCATCTGTGGGAAAAGCTCAGTTTTTATCAGCCAAAACAAGGTCAGGGACAGACTGTGGAACAGACCACCAGCAAATTCAGACTGAAATGTAAGAAAATTAAAACAAGTCCTGAGAGCCAAAATATGACCTTGAATATATTCCATCTGAATCTAGAGACCATCTCAAGATTTGATGCATTAGACACTAATGACTGAAGACCAGAAGAGTTGTGGGATGTCATCAAGAAAATCATACAGGAATGAAACAGAAGATCATTAAAAATATAGGAAAGAAAGAAAGAAAAAGACCAAAATGGATGTCAGGAGAGACTCTGAAACTTGCTCTCCAGTGTATAGATGCTAAAGCAAATGGAAGACATGAGGAAGCAAAAGAGCTGAACTGAAAATTTCAAAGGGCAGCTCAAGAAGACAAAGTCAAGTATTAAAATGAAATGTGCAAAGATCTGGAGTTAGAGAACCAAAAGGGAAGAACATGCTTAGCATTTGTCAGGCTGAGAAATTCAAGCCTCAGATTGCAATATTGAATGATTCTATTGGCAAAAAACTGAATGTCTCAGAAAGCATCAGAAGAAGGATGTAATACACAGTGTAACTATACCAAAAAGAAATGGGCAATGTTCAACCATTTCAAGAGGTAACATATGACCAAGAGCCAATGGTACTGAAGGAAGAATCCCAAGCTGCACAGAAGGCATTGGCAAAAAACAAGGCTCCAGGAATAGACAAAATGCAAACTGAAATGTTTCAACAAACTGATTCTGCCTTGGAGGTGGTCACTCATCTATTCTAGAAAGTTTGGAAGACTTAGCCAGCTGACTGGAAGATATCCAGATTTGTGCCCATTCCAAATAAAGGTAACCCAACAAAATGCAGAAATCCTTGAACAGTATCATTAATATCACATGCAAGAAAAGTTTTGTGGAAGATAATTCAAAAATGGTTGCAACAGTACATCTACAGAGAACTGCCAGAAATTCAAGCCAGATTAAGAAGAGGACCTGGAACTAGGGGTATCTTTGCTGATGTCATATGGATCTTGGTTGAAAGCAGAGAATACCAGAAGGATGTTTATTTGTACCTTTTATTGACTGAAAAACCTTTCAACTGTGTAGACCATGGAAAACTGTAGATAACTTTGCAAAGAATGAGTATTCCAGAACACTTAATTGTGTTCATGAGGAACCTTTACATAGGCAATAGTTAGAGCAAAACAAGGGGATACTGAATGGTTTAAAATCAGGAAAGGTGTGCACCGCCAGGGTTGTATTCTTTCATCATACTTATTCAATCTGTATGCTGAGCAAATAATCAGAGAAGCTTGATTATATGAAGAAAAATGTGACATCAGGATGGGAGGAAGACCCTTAACAACCTGTGATATGCACATGATACAACCTTGCTTGCTGCAAGTGAAGAGGACTTAAAATACTTATTGATGAAGATCAAAGACCATGGCCTTTGGTATGGGTTGCACCTTAATGTAAAGAAAGCAAAAATCCTCACCACTGGACCAATAACAAGATGATAAATGAAGAAATGACTGAAGTTGTCAAAGACTTCATTTTGTTTGGATTTACAATTAACACTCATGGAAGCAACAGTCAAGAAATCAAATGAGGTATTGCACTATTGGGCTTTGAGGCGGGGTCGACCAACTTAGAGACCCACAAGCGCAGCCCAAAGCATCTTATTACAACCCTGTCACTCCTGACACGACATCCGAGGACGGAAATCCCACCCTTGAGCTGGACTTAAGGGCCGTAGCGCAAGGAGATTCATGTTTAACAGCGACCATACAACAGCCACTCGTCTGTCTGTC
>NW_006408558.1:21873694-21878395 GCF_000296735.1 Chrysochloris asiatica
TAAGGTGGAGGGTCAGAGAAAAAGAGGAAGACCGCCAACGAGATGGATCAGCCAGGTGGCATCATTGAGGGCGTCAAGTGTGGCAGCAGTAGTGAGGTTGGCCCAGGATCGGACATTGTTTCTTTCTGCTGTACATGGGGTCGCTATGAGTCAGTTCCGACTTGATTGCACTAGACATAAGACTTCTTTAAAGTGTTGAAGAGCAAAGATACCATCTTGAGGACAAAGGTGTTCCTGAAGCAAGCCATGGTATTTTCAGTAGTCTCATATGCATGTGAAAGTTGGATTATGCATAAGGAAGACTATAGAATTGATGTATTTTAATCATGGTGTTGGGGAAGCATAATTAAAGTACCATGGACGGCCAGAAGAACAAACAAATCTGGCCTGGAGAAGTACTACAAGCATGCTCCTTAGAAGCCAGGATGGTGAGACTTTGTGCCTCATACTTTGGACATGTTATCAGGAGGGACCAGTCTCTGGGGAATGACATCATGCTTGGTAAAGTAGCAGGCTGGCAACAAAAAGGAGGAAGACCCCTACATGATGGACTGATTGACACAGTGGCAGCAGCAATGGGATCAAGTGTAACAATATTTGTGAGGATGGTGCACAACCCGACAGTGTTTTGTCATGTTTTACGTAAGGTTTCTGAGTTGAAACCAACTTGATGGCACATAACAGCAACAACAACTATCCATCCAGGAAGTCCCAGAAAGGAAGTATAGTCCTGGTGCTGTCTGCTTTTGAGTGATGCCTGTATGTTGTGTGGAACCATCTGTAAACCAAGTCGGAGTTTTCTCTTCCTCAATCAACTGAACATAAAACCTCCCTGAGGCCATGGGTGTAGATTAGGAGAGGAAAGGCAAAGTGTCAGGAGTGGAGTCTGGGTTTTGGTCCACTTCCTCGTGCAACTTACGCATGCCTTCAGGACCTGCTTGAGCCGGGTCTCATATTTACACTTCCGTTTAATGATGGAGTGCTTCTTTGTAAGTCCAACTTTATGACTCTGTATCTCTGTGTGCTAGACAACATCCAGGTCACAAGGTGACTTGGTGACTCATGGTTAAGCATTCAGTTTGACTCAGTCCCAGGAACATGCCACAAACTCTTTCTCAAAAGGAAAGTCGTTATCTGCAGAGGATGGCAGGGCTTTGCTTCAAAGGTCTGTACTGTGATTTGCCAAAGGGGGCCTGCCAAAGACTCCAAACTGTCTTTCTGTCAGCCACTAACACTTTAAGCAGGATTGGACTTGTTGTTAAGTCCCATCGAGTCGGTTCTGACCCATGTCAGATTCTGTATAGGGTTTCTGAGGAGCTTGAACCACCGACCTTGTAGCTGGGTCATATTCCCACAAGGCAGAGTGACTTCAGACCTGTTGCTGTCTTTTCTTATTCTAGGTACCACCCAAAACTGATAGCTTTTTGAGATATTTGATAACTAGGCTGTAGTACTAGACACGCATGAGGGATATATTGATGGCATCCATTCAAAGTTGGGAATTCAGTTTGTGTTGTAATTCAGCTATTCTTACGATAAGTTTTCAGTTTAGTTTTAGTTTTCAGCAATAGCAGCTCTGTCACTAGAAGAATAAGGCTTTCTCAGCTCTGAAAAGGAACACCATTTCAATAGATACCCAAAAGATGACATACTTAGGAATAAATGTAACTAGAGAAACAAAAAACCTATACAAAGAAAACTACAAAACATTACAAGAAACCAAAAAAAATGTACAAAAAATGGAAGAATATACCATGCTCATGGATAGGCAAACTTAACATTGTGAAAATGTCAATACTACCCAAAGCAATCTATAGATATAACACAATCCCATTCCAAATTCCCACATCATTCTTTAAGGAGATGAAAAAAATGATCACGAACTTTATATGGAGAGGAAAGAGACCTCAGATAAGCAAAGCACTGCTTGAGAAGAAGAACAAAATTGGAGGCCTCTCACTCCCTCATCTCAAAATTTGCTAACAGCCACAGTGGTCAAAATAGCCTGGTACTGGTACAATGAAAAATAGAACAATGTGACAGAATTGAGAACCCTGAAGTCAATCCATCCACATACAATCAACTGATCTTTGGCAAAAGGCCAACAACAATTCAATGGGGAAGAGATAATCTCTTCAACAAATGGTGCTAGAAAAACTGGAAATCCATTTGCAGAAGAATAAAACAAGACTCATATGTCACACCATATAAAATAATGAACTAAACAAGGATTAAAGAGCTAAATTTAAAACCTAGAACTATAGAGATCATTAATGAAAAAAATAGAAACAAACTTAGGGGCTCTATTACATGGCATACATACACTATCAAACGTTATAAAAATTCATAACCATATACTACTAGAGCTCCTTAAAGGGAACAGAGGTATATAGTGATATATACACAATCCTGGAACAACAGTGTTTTGGACATAGATATATGGATTGTGATAGGCTAAATCGGTAAGGGAGGAAGAATGGGAGATATATATATGTATGTATGTATGTATCTGGTAGCGTAGTGGTTATGAATCAGGCTGCTAACCTCAAGGTCAGCAGTTCAAAACTCCCAGCTGTTCTGCAGGAGAAAGATGAGGCGTTCTGCTCCCATAAAGATTTACAGCCTCGGAAACCCTGTGCAGGGTCACTATGAGTCAGAACCGACTCCACAGTACTTAACAACAACATATATCCCACAAGTATGTAAGGTTTGAAAGAAGATTATTTGCACATGAGTATTTATTGACCTTTCCTGCAAACACAAGTATGAATGTGGTGTGGCTTACAGCAGGCAAAATGATGAAAACTTCCTAGATCTTATCAAACAACCTAAGGCAATGAGTTTATGGGCTCAGGACCATAGTCCCAGGGCACACCATGGTAAATTGGCATAGCATAGTCCACATAGACAATGTTCTACAAACTGCTTGGGTAGATATCATCTGGGATCTTGAAAGCTCATAAGCGGCCATCAAAGTTGCAACTGTTTGTCTCTCTTCTTCATGCGTAAAAGAAAGAAGAGTAATATGAATGAAGAGGCTTGGAATCAGTTAGTCCAATAGACTAATAGAACATGTGAACACCAGTCTCCATGACTCTGAGACCAGCTCAGGGCAGTTGGTAATACCATCTCAGAGTCATGGAGGCTGGTGTTCACATACTGCATTCGTCTATTGGTCCCAGATCGAGTGGGAGAAAATATGGAACAAAACTAAAAAATATTTAATAATAATAAAAAAATAGACTGTGTTTATTGGTCAGAAAGAGACTGGAGGAAACCAAGTTTATGGTCCTCAACCATCCTTTAGGTCTGAAAGGAACTCATCTTTGTGGCCAATTTCCAGTCCAGCAGTAAGTACGTTTTTAGAGGTGGGGACAACAACACTAATAAGGTCTGCTCACCATGGGCTGGTCAATCATTGAAAACAAAAGGGAACGTTTTCCTAAGGACAAAGTTGAGAAGGGATGGGAAGGTGAATAGAATGCAAACAGGAAGTCCAGGGAGGAAGCAGGACAGTTATTGTTGCAGGGAGGGGATTGGAGTCATTGAGCTGAAAGTAGGTTATGATTTATTGAATGTAAAGGTGATGATCTTGTCTGTGGACTTTCCCTCAATTCACAATTACAAAAAAAAAAAAAAGGAAAAGAAAGAAGGCTTTCTTTCAGGGCACAAGTGGAAACCAGCCCTGAGCTGGTCTTTTTCCTTTATCAGTTGGTATATTGTACATAGGACCAGCCAACAGCCTCCCTATACTTTTCATCTTGATGAAATTGCAGCAAAATATCAAACACATCCTCACCCAGAATCTTCCTTGTCATCAATACTTGATCTACAAGTGGTGTTATTTACATATTAACACTGACACCTCACACCGTGAAATAACAGTGTTCTCTTGACTGTTAGAAGCAGAGTTATTAGTTAGTACCTTTAAAAATAAGGCAGACTTAAAAGTCAATTTGGCTAATGAAATGGAGTTTTTCCATCATTTCTTCCCACAGATGTTGTCAATTTGATTTCTTTGTATGCCATCTGGTGAGGTCCATGTGTATAGTTGTCTTTTATGTTGTTTTAAAAAGGAATTTCAAAGAATTGTCTTGCAAAATTCTACCATGGAGTCTCCAGCATCGTTTCTATCACCAAGGCCACATTTTACAACTACTGATATTTCCTCTTTGTTAGCTTAATTCTTCAATTTCATAATCACTGACTTTAGTGGTTGGTGCGTGTCTTAGGCTGGGTTCTCTAGAGAAACAAAACCAATGCTATTATATAGATACATGTTGTTATGTGCTGTGGAGTCGGTTCTGACTCATAGCGACCCTCTACAGGGTTTCTGAGGCTGTAAATCTTTATGGGAGCAAAAAGTCTCATCTTTCCCCCACAGAACAGCTGGTAATTTCAAACTGCTAAGTGAGATTAGCAGCCCGATTTGTAACCACTAATCTACCAGAGCTCCTTATACAGACATACAAAAATATATATGGTGGTGGTGTGCTGTGGAGTTGGTTCCAAACAACTCTGTATAGGGTTTCTGAGGCTGTAAATCTTTACAGGAGCAGAAAGCCTCATCTTTCTCCTATGGAGCCGCTGGTAGTTTTGAACTGCTGACCTTGAGGTTAGCAGCCCGACTTGTAACCACTATGCTACAAGAGCTCCACATGTGCATGTGTGTGTATACATATATATATGTGTATATATATA
>NW_006408558.1:21878499-21885688 GCF_000296735.1 Chrysochloris asiatica
AGGGTTTCCTAGGAGTGGCTGGTGAGCTTTTACCACCGACCTTGCAGTTCAAAACAACTTTGCAGTCCAGCACATTAACCCACAGCACCACACCAGGAATCCATAAATATATATTTTGTTGTTGTTGTTGTTAAGTGCTGTTGAATCGATTCCTACCTATAGTGACCCTGTATAGGGTTTCCAAGGAGCAGCTGGTGAGCTTGAACCACCAGCCTTGAAGTTGAAACAATTATGCAGTCTGATGCATTAGCCCAGAGCACCACACCGGGATATATATATATATTATATATGTTTATATCAAGGAAATGGCTCACGGTTGTAGAGATAGGAGAGTCCCAAGTGCAACCCAGGTGAACCAAGATTTGCAGGCAGCTCCAGAAGGCAGGTATCCCAAGTTGGGGCATAGAGCAGGACCTCAGCACTGAAGCAGAGACTGCTGCAGGATGATGGTCGACCAAGGCCTGGGCGAGCATGCTGCACAATCAGCAGTGTGGCGTACAGGAGCAGAGGTGATAGGAACCAGCTTGCAGGGCCCTCCTGTAGGCATCCGGTTTTCCAGGCACACTTGGTGGGCAGGCGCAGCAGGCAAACAGACAATAGAACAGGCCACTGGCTCTGGTTCAAAGAAACAAGAGGTCGGAGGATTACCCAGATACAAGATCCGACCAAGTGAGCATTGAGTCCTGCAGATCCATTATGTTGGGAGCAGGCCACACCCCCAAGGAAACATTGTTTCAATTGATTGGCTGCTCATAGCCAATTATCCTACACTTAACTATGCCTGCTCACAGTCAATCATCATAGAGTTAACTATAAACTGGCAAACAACGGGGAATCTTGGCTCAATCAAATTGACATTTGATTGACATCAAATTTACAACCCAGTGCATAAATTTTAATAACAGTGGTATTAACTGGTCTTCCTCATAGGCGTATGGATATCCTATTACAAACAGCATTTATACTTCAAGATCCTGAAATGTTGTTTTTGATGATAAATATGACACCATTCCTCTTCAATTCCATATTCCAATTATGAATGGAGGTTTGCAGCTGTTTCTCCTCATATTGAGTTGTGCCCCATCAGCAAATGAAGGTCCCAAAAGCTTTACTCCACACGTGTCATCACAGTCAACTCTAATTTGAGGCGGTAGCTCTTCGCCAGTCCTATTTTGAGTGCCTTCCAACCTGATGGCTGATCTTCTAGCGCTATAGCTGACATATTCTGGTGCTATTCATAATGCTTCAATATTCAATATTCTGGTGCTATCTGATAGTGTTCTACTGCTATTCATAAGGTGGCTAAACATTCTAAAGTAGTCTGTCTTTCCTTCTTCCTAGTCTGTCTTATTCCAAAAGCTCAACTGAAACATGTCTGCCATGGGTGTATCCCGCTAGCTTCCAGCATCACATCAACACACAAGCCTCTACAGTACAACAAATTGACAGACAAGTGGTGGAGATACATATGTGGATGAGTCAAAAATCATCCACACTTCCATTATGTTAAAATGCCTGTCCACATCCATGGCTGATGACAACATTGAGTGTGCACATGAAATGATTTGGTGACAGTGGATTATGTGGCAAATCATTTGCAAATCAGTCATGGCTCTGCTAATGAAATAACCCATGCCTGACTTGGGTTTCGAACAGTTTGTGCAAGATGGATACCAAAACAACTCACAGAAGCCCATAAGCAGAAGCGTTTAGACATCTGCACACAATACACAAAGGAAAGTAAAAGTTTCTTTTAAAAAATCGTTACTGGTGACAAGCTATGGATTCATCACTACAAGATTGAGAATAAACGGTGGTGTGGAATGAAACTTCTTCATTCACTGACCAAGAAAAAGTTCAAAAGTCAACCGTCAGCTGAGAAATTGATACTTACAGTTTTCTGGGATTTTCAAGGACCAGTATTGGAACACTATCAGGAAAAGGGTTCAGTCATCAACAGTGCTCATTACAGTGAGATGTTCACTGAAGAATTGAAGTCTAAACTTTGGATTAAACACAAAGGACTGCTCTCCAAGGGCACTGTGATCTTGCATGACAATGCATGTCCACACATCTGTCAAAACTTTGTTTTGAGGTGTTAAAGCATACTCCCTATAGTTCTAACCTTGCTCCATCAGACTTTCACCGATTTGGTCCCCTAGAGCAGCCCTGTGAGGAGGAAGATTCACCTCAGATGAAGAAGTGAAGATAGTGGTGTATTTGTGCTTGCAGCTCAGCATGAAACATTTTAAAATAAAGGAATACGAAAGCTAGTTGACAGATGGACAAAGTGTATTGAAAAGCAAAGAGATCATGTTGAAAAATGATGTATTTATGTTTCTAAGAGTTGATTAAAATAAATACTACAGCCAGAGTGCAGATAAATTTTGACTCACCCTGGTGTGTGAGTGTGTGTGTGTATCAGTCTGCCATTCATCTGTCAGTTTGTCATACTGTCTGTGATTGTGGAAGCTATGGCACCAGTATTTTATATTCCAGCAGGGTCTCCAGGGTAGACGGGTTTCAGTGGCACTTCCAGACTAAGACAGACAAGAGAGAAGGAGAAATAGATTGATTTAGAATGTTTAGCCACTTAAACCTTATGAATAGCAGTGAAACACTGCCAGACTTAGTGCCTGAAAATGAGGCCCTCAGGTTGGAAGGAGCTCAAAATACAATTTGGGAAGAGCTGTTTCCTCAAAGTAGAGTTGGCCACAATGATGAGAGTGGAGCAAAGCTTTCAGGATTTCCATGTGTCGATGGGGTACAACACAAAGTGAGAAGCAGCAACTGCAAACATCCATTGATAGTCAGAATTTGGAATATATAAAGTATGAATGTAGGAAAATTGGAAGTTGTTAAAAATGAAATGGAACACTTAAAGATCAATATCCTAGGTATTAGCGGCTGAAATGGACTAGTATCTTTAGCCATTTTGAATTAGGCAATCACAGTTTACTTATACTGAGAATATCAAAATGAAGAGAAATGTTATGGCATTCATCATCAAAAAGAATATTTCAAGACCTGTCTTGAAGTACAATGCTGTCTGTGATATAATATTCACATGCCTACTAGGAAGACCAGTTAATACCACTATCATTCCAATTTATACACCAACCACTAAAGCCAGTGATGGTGAAATTTTTAAAATTTGCCAACTTCTTCAGTGTGAAATTGATCAGACATACAATGAAAATGCATTGATAATTACTGGTAATTGGGACGTAAAAGTTGGAAATAAAGAGGAAAGATCAGTAGTTGGAAACTATGACTTTGGTGGTAGAAATGACGCTGGAAATTACATGATAGGATTTTTTAAAAATTATATGAATTATGTGATAGTTTACATGGGAGAACACTAGTTTTACATTCATCCTATCATATTTCATTTCATTGCAATGATTATAGCATGATAGGATTTTGCAAGATAAATGCCTTCTTCATTGCAAACACTTTTTATACACATGGGCCTCGCCAGGGGGACTGCACAGGAGCTAAATTGATTCCATCTGTGGGAAGAGAGGGTGGAGAAGCTCCATATCATCATCCAAAACAGGGCCGGGGCAGACTGTGGAACAGACCATCAGTCGCTCATATTCAAGTTAAGGCTGAAGTTGAAGAAAATGAAAACAAGTCCACAAGAGCCACAATATGAGCTTGAGTATCCTCCACCTGAATTGAGAGACCATGTCAAGAACAGACCTAATGCATTACATAACAATGGCTGAAGACTAGAAGAGTTGTGGGATGACATCAAGAACATACAAGAAGAAAGCAAAAGGTAATTAAAAAGACAGAACAAGATGTCAGAAGAGACTGAAATTTGCTTTCTTTTTTTCTTCTTTGTATTTTGCATTGAGTGCAGTGAAGCTTGCTCTTGAGTGTGGAGGAGCTAAAGTGACTGGAAGAAATGATCAAACTGAAAGCGCAGCTCAAGAAGACAAGGAGTTAGGCAACCAAAAGGAAAGAACACACTCAGCATTTCTCAAGGTGAAAGGACTGAAGAAAAAAATTCAAGATGTGGATTGCAGTACTGAAGGATTCTATGGGCAAAATGGGGTACTCTTGTGGTGCTGTAGGGTAAGCACTGGAGTGCTAACCTCAAGATTGGTCATTTGAACCCGCCAGCCTCTCCTCGGAAACCGTATGTTTTTGTTATTGTTAAGTGCTGTTGAATCAGTTCTGACCCATAGCAACCCTGTAGAGGGTTTCCGAGGAGCAACTGGTGGATTTGAACTGCTATCCTTGTGTTTCAAACTGACCTTGCAGTCCAATGCATTATCCTGCAGCGCCATACCAGGACTCTGGAAACCCTGTCTATACAGCGTCACTGTCAATTGGAACCAACTCAATGATACTTAACAACAACGAAACCATGGCAACATATTGAATAATACAGAGAGCACCAAAAGAAGATGGAAGGAATACAGAGTCACTGTACCACAAAAAAGAGAGAGAAAAGAAATGGTTGATGCTCAACCATTTCAAGAGGTAGCATATGATGGTATTGAAGGAAGGTATTAGGCAAATCTGCTGCAGAAGACATCTTTAAAGTCATCAAGAGCAAAGATGTCCATTTGAGGAATAACATCCACTTGACCCAAGCCATGGTATTTTAAATTGCCTTATATACATGTGAAAGTTGGACAATGAATAAGGAAGACTGTAGAAGAATCGATGCATTTGAATTACAGTCTTGGGGAAGAATATTGAAAGTACCACAGACTGTCAGAAGAACAAACAAGTCTGTCTTGTAAGAAATACAACCAGAATACTCCTTAGAAGTGAAGACGGCAAGACTTCCTCTCTTGTACATTGGGTATATTTTCAGGAGGGACTTTTCTTTGGAAAAATGGAGGGTCAATGAAAAAGAGTAAGATGGATCAACTAAGTGTCAGCAAAAATGGGCTCAAATATAGCGACAATTGTGAGGATGATGCAGGACCAAACAGTGTTTCATTCTGTTATGCATCGGGCCTCTATGAGTCGGAACTGATTCAGGGGTATTTAAGAACATCATAGGCACAGAGGTTTATAGCAAGGGTATTGTTCACACAGTTGTAGAGGTGGGAGAGTTCCAAGTCTGTGGGTCAGATGTCAGTTTGAAATCTTCTCCTGACTCACAAAGTGGCAAGAGCTGATGAACCCCAGATTTGTTGTTGTTATGTGCTGTGGAGTCAGTTCTGACTCACAGCGACCCTGTACAGGGTTTTCAAGACTGTAAATCTTTACCAGAGCAGAAAGCCTCATCTTTCTCTCATAGAACAGCTGGTAGTTTCGAACTGCTGATTGTGAGATTAGCAGCCTGATTTGTAACCACTACCCTACCAGAGCTCCTTGATGAACCCAAGATAGGCAGATCAAAAAGTAGGATTCTGGCTGCAAAAGTGAATATATCCAAGGTTGGCAGGTAACATAGTAAGCTACTGACAACTTCCAGTACTACCAGGTAATTCAGCAGGCCACCGGCTCAGGTCCAAAGAGCAAGAGATTAGGTGTTATTCAAGTGCCATTGAGTCAGCTTCGACTCAGAGTGACCATGTACAGGATTTCCAAGGAGTGCCTGGTGAGTTTGAACCACTGACCTTGTAGTTCAAACCGACCTTGCAGTCTAGTGCTTTAGCCTACACCACAGACCTAGAAAAAGCAAGCAAACTTTGCAAGAGTGTTCAATATACTGGAAGCAGCCCACGCCTCCGAGGAAATGTCCTTTCAGTTGACTGGCCTCTTAAAGCAGATTACATCGTGGGGTGTTTTAACTACCAAACCACTGAGAATCCTGGCAAATCAAGTTGACACAAAACCTTAACTATCACACTTGTTGTTGTTAAGTGCCGTCAAGTCGATTCCGACCCATAGCGACCCTGTATAGGGTTTCCAAGGAGAAGCTGGTGAGCTTGAACTGCCAACCTTGCAGTTCAAATGACTTCAGAGTCTGACGCATTAGCCCACAGAACCATAACTATCACACTAGAAGGCTTTCTCTCTGTTGGCTCACAGTTTAAGAGGAAAGTCATTTTCTCCTTTGAGCATCTGTTGGCCCAAACATTCTTTGGCGATCTGCATGTATCTTCGCCTCAGTCTTCCCCCAATTATAGGAGATTCTCAGCACACAGACTCCTGGTGCAAAAGATGTATTGTACTCACAGCTCTTCTTTCTTGATGGTACTGAACTCCCTCCTTTCTGCTCACTTTTTTTCTATTTTTATCTCTTGTAAGATAAAATACGATGCAAACTATATCCCAGAGAAATTTCTTTTACATCAGACCAGGGCTGTGATCTGACTAAGAAGAGTGTTGTTACAACACTACAACACGCAGCAAGGTTTTCTTTAGGGCACAACCTATAACTTTGGGTCTTTTATGCAGCGCTCTAGCTGTGACTCTGAAGTCCAGTCCGGAGTCTATTTTGTTCTTTTACCACTTAGTTTAGTGAAAATAGGACCAACCAACCAGCTTCCTTATGCTTCTCAGTCTGCAAAATTGTAGAAAAGTATCTAATATGCAACTGCCTGTAGCCTTGTTTCTCACAAATGCAATTGACATTTTGCATATTTCTTTTGCCACTTCATGCCAAGAGTTAGCAGTCCATGGAGAAAGAAAGCATGCTTGGTCAAGTAGGAAGTCAGCAAAGAAGAGGAAGACCCTTAGGAGCTGCACTGACACAGTGGTTGCAGCAATGGACTCAAGCATAGACCACTGGTGAGGATGGCACAGAAGCAGGCATTCTTTCATCCTTTTGTTCATAGAATCACTAAGAGTCAAAATCAACTCCAAGACACCGAACAGTTACTAATGGTTTAGGGCATCTTTTCATATACTCGTTAGCTGTGTTCTTTGTTAAAATATCTATTCAAGTCCTCTGCCCATTTTTTTGATTGTGTTGTTTGTGTTTTTGATGATAAGTTATAGAAGGTTTATGTATTTTTTTGGATACTAGGCATTTAGGAAACATATGGTTTTCAATAAATATTTCCTGGTCTAGTGGTTGTCATTTCACTTTTTGATACACAAAAATATTTAGTTTTTTTTATGGTGTCCATCTATCTATTTTGTCTTTTGCTTCTGAAACTTTTGTTATCAAATATGATAATCTATCAATAAACACCAGAGCCCACAACCTCCCCCCTACGTTTCCTTCTAAGAATTTTATGGTTTTAGTTTTCACATTTAGTTCCTTGGTCCA
>NW_006408558.1:21889029-21890180 GCF_000296735.1 Chrysochloris asiatica
CTGAATACAGCATGAGTTTCTTACTAATCTAACATTTTTATCTCTATAGGGAAAGGTAAAGTAAGCTATTATAGATTAACCCTTAGGCCTACATGACCTAGGGCAGCGACTTGCAGTTACTCAAGGACGTCTAACATACTTTTAACACCTAATCACTAGTGGGTAAAGGTGAAAGACTTAAAAGCTCATATAAAGGTTAATTTACAGTTTCTGAAGGGATTTAAGCTGTTTTTTCTACTTTGCAAATACATGCGTTGGAACAAAATTTCAAACATTTAGCTTTATTTGTTAAGCTAGTAATCCTTTCTTGCTACAGTCCCAGGGAAGGTGAGAGGAGTCTCAACCTTCCCAAGAGGGTGAGGTCTCACCTTCACATACCTTCAGGGGGAAGAAGAGCATCTGGATCAAGCTGATTATACCTGGGGGCGGTTTGAAGAGGCTGCCACCATTGTCCCTTAAACCAGTTTTCCCAGAATTTACTATTCCATTTCATTTGTAAATCCTGAGAAGTTTTTCTCCAGAACTTCTCCTCATAATCCAAATACGCTTGTCCCTGTTCTTCCTGAGTTATTTGAGGAAGCTTTACTGCCTCAACCCCAGAGGGGATTTCGGTCCCATTGTTGTACATGGACATCAAGAGCTCGTGCTTCAAGTTAATATCAAACATAACTGAATAGTTAGATAGGGAGCAGTTCTGACATTCATCCCAGGTAGCTATAGCCTGTTCCTCAAAGAGATCTGTTCCCAAGACCTCACACACTGCTAACACTTTTAAGGCAGTGACATTCAAAGTAGTGCCATTAAAAGAGGCATTATGTACATTGATATCAAAAGAATCCATTTTCCCAGAAGTTACAATTACTGGAGTTAGAAACATAAAGAACAAGTACAGAATGAACAATATGAGACTAGAAGGTATTGTACAGAGGTAGCCATCCAGTGAGTATGCAAAAACCAATGAACCCAGGACTTCAGGAGGTCACTTCCTTGGCCCTCAGAGTCCATGGCTTGCAATCCTGAGGAGGGCCTCAGGGTTGGATTTTCATCCATTTTGTCACAGGGCCACAGCTTCTCAGTACTTGCGGATGCTGTCGCCAGCAGAATCTTAGGCCTTCTTCAGATTTTTTTAATCCTTTTTTGTAAATGTTCTT
>NW_006408558.1:21891383-21892343 GCF_000296735.1 Chrysochloris asiatica
AACATTAGCTTTACATTCATCCTATCATATATCATTTCATTGCCATGGTTACAATCCCCTCCATACATCACCAAACAACCAAAGGGAATACCCCGCAAGCCTGCTTCTCAATCGTCAGCACACAGCCCCTCTCCCTCTCTGGGTCTAGCGTCCCCAGCTACTCCATCTCTCTACGTCATCATCTCTGCCTCCATCTCTGGTATCACTGTTTCTCTGGGTAGGGTCCCACACTCTTCTCCTCTCCCTTGATGGTTCCAGGGACCTTGATCTATTTTTAATTGGTTTATTGTGTATGATGTGAGGCAGGATACTGATTCATTCTTCTGCATGCAGAAATCCAATTTCTCCAGTACCATTTACTGAAAATCCCTTCCTTTCCTACTGAAAGGAATTAGTACCTTTGTCCAAAATGTGTTGACCACAGATGCATGGGTTTATTTCTAGACTCTCAAGTCGATTCCGTTGGTCTATATGTCTGCAAAAATTACATGGTGGCAGCTTTACAAGGGGAAGGAGAAGAATCACCAGACCAAGGCTAATTCCTGTGAAGTTGAGGTCAAACATGTCTCCATCCTCCAACTTTCTTTATCCTGACAAGAACCATCCCACTGCACCCTACTTCTCTGCAGGGCTAATAATTCATTGTAATGGCCACACAGAACTCAGCGACAATACTCATGATTATGAAGTTTATTAGGAAAGTTAACAGGGTCAACCATTCAAGCTCAAAAGGGCAGCATTTACTCAAGGACAAAGCTTAGAAGGTTTGGGAGGAGGAATGGAAACAAGAATCTCAGGAAGAAAGTGAGATACGTCATGTTACTCTGAGAGGAATACAATCACTAAGATGAAACGAAGTGTATGAAGGGTTGGAGGTAAAATTGACGATTTGTACTGTAAACCTTCACTCAAAACCCGGTAAAAGTAAAAAACAAAAAGAAAAACTTTTCTGTAATTTTT
>NW_006408558.1:21893463-21897372 GCF_000296735.1 Chrysochloris asiatica
CAGCCGCTCCATGGGAGAAAGATGAGGCTTTCTACTCCCGTAAAGATTTACACCCTCGGAAACCCTGTACAGGGTTGCTATGGGTCGGAACCGACTCGACAGCACTTAACAACAACAACAACGACTACATGTCCAGCCCCATTGTCCTAAGACTTTGGTGCCTCTCATCAGGCAGTGGACACTTCCCTACCTCGTTGAATTTGTGTTTAGCTGTGTAACTTTCTCTAGCCAATGAAATGTGAGCAGGCATGAAATCAGCTGTATCCTAGCTGTATCTTTAATGTATATTTTGGTGGTGTATCTCGTCCGCTTGTGTTTCTGTCAGCTCCTAGGAGAAGTGCATGTCCCAGATTAATACTGCTTTTTCAGCTTAGAGCCTGAAATCTGATATCTGTGGCGCAGACCTAATGCAGTTAGCAGCTGAACCCAAGTAGCTTAACAGCCAAAATTGGCCCACAGACCTATATGAAGAAATAACTGTTTGCTGTTGGAAATGACTGAGTTTCAGGGTTGTTTGTTACACAGCATTTCCATGAAAAAAGCAAAGATTCTAGACCCTGCATTCTTCCTTGGCCCCTTGCTCGTGCATTGTTGTTATGAGGGAGAAAGGTAGCAATAAAGAGACCAACACTTTGTTTGCCTAGGACTTGAAAGTTTCCTGGGATGTGGGGATTTCAGGTTTTTAAAAAATAGCTTTATTAAGATATAATTTGCGTATCTTAAAATTTACTCATTTAATGCATACGGTTCTATGTTTTTTAGTATATTCACAGGGTTGTTGTAAAAATGGTGCATGATGGGAACCTCTAACTTCACAAGGTAGAAGAATCTATCAGTAATATCAGCCCAAGGTTGAGTCCTATGAGGTAGAGGTCAGGCATGCCTCCTTTGCTGCAAACTTTTAATCAATTCTGACACCAACTGTCTATCCCCTGGCATTCTCTACTTCTCAGCTGGGTTCAAGAATTCATTACAATGGCCACACAGGACTCACAAACAACACTCACACAACTGTGGAGTTTACTAGGAGCAGGAACGTCTCAGTGTACAGTTCAGTTCTGTAAAGACAGTGTCTTTTCAGTCATGTGTGGCCCTTGGTCTCTTAGCCCTCTGCCCACCCTCCCCACTCCCAGCTTCATGGGGTGGGCCAGCCTCTGCCCTGCTCTTTACCTGCACTGATAAGAACCCAGAGGCACCCTACTCTGCCCACAGGCCTCCTGCCTGAAGATGCTCAGCTCTCTCACTTCCTGGGCCCACCTTGCCGATTCCTGGCAATCAAATTCTGTGGCCTCTACTGCCGCCATTTCTTTGCCACTGTTTCTGTCTCTTGCTTTCTTCCGTGTTAGAGCTTCTCTGTCTCTTGAGTCCAGGAGGTACCTAGCACAGAGATTCCAGATCCAAAGGACCCGCTCTACTCCCGTTTCTTCTGCTTGGTGGTACTCAGGTCTCCCCTTTCTGCCTCGGAGAGGGCGCTTTGTAAGCTTGTTGTTGTTGTGAAGTGCCGCCGAGTCAATTTCTAACCCACAGCGACCCTGTCTAGGGTTTCCAAGGAGCAGCTGATGAGCTTGAACCACCGACCTTGCAGTTCAAATGACTTTGCAGTCTGACGCATTAGCCCACAGTGCCACATTTTAAGCTTAGTGGGATGGCAAAACTGACCAATCCCCTCATTAGGGTTCCATGCACCTTATTTGAATTATTTGCATGGTTCCACCCCATGCAATGGCTCTGTATGTTGTTGTTGTTAAGTGCTGTTGTTAAGTATTGAACTGTGAACACAAGGTTGGCAGTTCAAGCCCACCAGCCTTTCCATGGAAGAAATATGAGGCTGTCTGCTCCCACAAAGATTTACAGCCTCAGAAAACACCATGTTGTTGTTGTTAGGTGCCATCGAGTCTGCACCGACTCATAGTGACCCTATGCACAACAGAATGAAACACTGCCCAGTCCTGGGCCAACCTCACCATTGTTGCCACGCTTAAGCCCATCAATGCTGCCACTTTGCCAATCCATCTTGCTTGGACCTTCCTCTTTTTCTCTGACCCTCCACCTTACCAAACATGATATCCTTCTCCAGCAACTGGTCCCTCCTGACAATATGTCCGAAGTATGAGAGAGGAAGTTTGGCCATCCTGGCCTCCAAGGAGCACTCTGGCTGCACTTCTTTCAACATAGATCTGTTGGTTCTTTTGGCAGTCCATGGTACTTTCAATATTCTCCTCCAACACCATAACTCAAATGCATCAATTAGTCTACGGTCTTCCTTATTCACTGTCCAGCTTTCGTATGCATATGAGGTTATTGAAAATACAATGGCTTGGGTCAGGCGCACCTTAGTCCTCAAGCTGACATCTTTGCTTGTCAACACTTTAAAAACATCCTGTGCAGCAGATTTGCCTAATGCAATACGTCATTTGATTTCTTGACTGCTGCTTCCGTGAGTGTTGATGGTTGATTCAAGAAGAATGAAGTCCTTGACAACTTCAATCTTTTCTCCACTTATATGGGTGCTGTTTATTGGTCCATTGGTGAGGATTTTTGTTTTCTTTACATTGAGGTGCAGCCCATATTGAAGACAGTGGTCTTTGGTTGCCATCAGTAAGTATTTTAAATCCTTTCACTATTCCATACAGAAGGCTGTGCTCTTTGATCTTCATCAGAAAACACTATACAGGGTCAATATGACTCAGAACTGACTCAGCGACACTTAATACCAACAATAAGCCATATATGATTCCATGCAGTTTGTTTGCATTATTAGCCAACTGTCCAATCCCCTTAGCAGGTAAGAATCTCCTTATTTGCATAGCCCCACCCAATCATCTAGTGGGCATTACAAGTTCTTAGCCAGAAAAGTCAAATAAAAAAACAATCCATCTCAATGTGCTTGTGCAACTTTCACTACAATCTAATTTTAGAATAATTTCATTCTGCTTAAGAGAACCCAATATTCCTTAGCAGTCACTCTCTGTTCCTTTTCTTTTCACCCTCCTCCCTATCTCCTAAGCAAAAACTAATCTACTTTCTATGTCCATACATTTTCCTATTTGGGATATTTCATACAAATGTTGTCATTAAGTGCTGTGGACCCAGTTCCAATTTGTAGTCAACCTGTATAGAGTTTCTAAGGAGCAGCTGGTGGGTTTGAACCACCAACCCTGCTGTTAGTAGTCCATCCCTTGAGCATGTCAGAGTTATCTTATTAATGTGGTATAAATTGAAGAGTGTAGAATTCTTTGGTGGAAGGTAGTTGTTGTTGCTAGGTTCCATCAAGTCAATCCTGATTGGTCTCTACTTTATGCAAAACAGAACAAAACACTGTCTAGTCCTGTGCCATCCTCACAATTGTTAGTTTTGAGCCCACTCATGCTGCTACAGCTCATCTTGGGGGTCTTTCTCTTTTCCCTCACCCTCCACTTTACCAAGCGTGATGTTCTTCTCCAGTGACTGGTCCCTCCTGATAATTTCGAATGAAGTATGAGAGACGAAGTCTGGCCATCCTGGCTTCTAAGGAGCATTTTGGCCGTATTTCTCCCAACACAGATTTCTTTGTTCTGGCAGTTCATCATGGTACTTTCAACATCCTCCAACACCATGACACAAATGCGTCAATTCTTTACACCCATCCTAGTAGGTGTGACAGAGGAACTGATAGCAGCTGTAACAGTGGGATCGAACTTGGCAGTAATTGTGAGGTTGGTGCAGGAATGGCCAGTGTTTTGTTCTGTTGTACATAGGATCTCTGTGGGTCCATACTAACTTGACAGCACCTCACGTAGCATAGTGGTTACGAGTAGGGCTGCTAACCTCAAGATCAGCAGTTCAAAACTACCAGGTGTTCTGTGGGAGAAAGATGAGGCTTTCTGCTCCTGTAAAGATTTACAGCCTTGGAAACCCTGTACAGGGTCG
>NW_006408558.1:21897792-21900549 GCF_000296735.1 Chrysochloris asiatica
GCACCTTAGTCCTCAAACTGACATCTTTGCTTTTCAACACTTTAAAAAGGTCTTGTGCAGCACATTATTTCCTTTTATAGTTTTTATTGTGAATTGTGTGTTAGTTTAGATGGGTAAACATTATCTTTACATTCATCCTATCATATTGTTTCATTGCAATGATCACAATCCCGTGCATGTATCATCAAACAACCAAAGGCTACACCCCACACACCTGCCCACAGCCCCTCTCCCTCCCTGACTTCAGAATCCCCAGCTGCTCCTCTGTCCCTGTCATCGTGTCTGCTTCCATCCCTAGTGTCATTTGTGCAGCAGATTTGCCTAATGCAATACATTGTTTGACTTCTTGACTGCTGCTTCCATGAGATTTGATGGTAGATCCAAGCAAAACGAAGTCTTTGACAACTTCAATCTTTTCTCCACTTATATGGGTGCTGTTTATTGGTCCATTGGTGAGGATTTTTGTTTTCTTTACATTGAGGTGCAGCCCATATTGAAGACAGTGGTCTTTGGTTGCCATCAGTAAGTATTTTAAATCCTTTCACTATCAGCAAGCAAGGCTGTATCATCTGCATATCACAGGTTGTTAATGAGTCTTCCTCCAATCCTGATGCTATGTTTTCTTCATATAATCCAGCTTCTTTATTATTTGCTCAGCATACTGATTGAATAAGTATGGTAAAAGAGTACAACCCCAAGACACACCTTTCCTAATTTTTAACCATTTGGTGTTCCCTTGTTCTGTTTGAACAACTGCCTCTTGGTGTGTGTTCCTCATGAGCACAATTATGTATTCTGGAATACTCACTCTCCGCAATGTTGTCCATAGCTTGTCATTATCCACACAGTCAAAAGCCTTTGCATAATCAATAAAGCACAGGAAAACATCTTCCTGGTATTCTTTGTTTTCAGCCAAGATCCATCTGATGTCAGCAATGATATTCCTCATTCCATGTCCTCTTCTGAAACTGGCTTGAACCTCTGGAAGTTCTCTGTCAATTTTTGGCTACAACTGTTTTTGTATTATCTTCTGTGAAATTTTACTTGCATGGGATATCAATGATATTGTTCGATGATTTCCACATTTCGTTGGGTTACCTTCCTTTGGAATGGGCACAAATATGGATCTCTTCCAGTCAGTAGGCCAGGTAGTTGTCTTCCAAATTTCCTTAATATATTGGTGAGTGTCTCTAGTGCTTCATCAGTCTGTTGAAAGATTTCAATTTGCATTCTATCTATTCCCGGTGCCTTGCTCTTTGCCAATGACTTTAATGCACCTTGAACTTCTTCCTTCAGTACCATTGACTCTTGTTGTTGTTGTTGTTGTTGTTAATGCTTTATTGTGAATTATGTGATAGTTTACATGGGAGGACATCAGTTTCACATTGATCCCATTGTATATCGTTTCCTTGCCATGGTAACAATCCCTTCCATACATCATCCATCAACCACAAGCCTGCCACCCGGTCATCCACATACAGCCTCTCTTCCTCTCTGGGTCCAAAGTCTCCAGCCGCTCCGTCTCCCCACATCATTGTCTCTGCCTCCATCCCTGGCATCACTGCTTCTTTGGGTAGGGTTCCGTTCTCCGCTCTTCTCCGTTGATGGTCCAAGGGACCTCCACTCCTAGACTGCAAGGTTAATCACTCCCGTCCCTTTGCCCCAAAATGTCTACCTTTACATTTCCAGCCCTTACAATCAATCCTGATAACAATTATTTGCTATTGTATTGCAAGAGACCTATCCGCATCTCCTTTCATCAGCCCCGACTAGGCAGAATGGATACTACTCAGTGGAGATTCTACCTTCTTCCACACACTCTGAATCTAGGTACTCTCTTGAAAGCTTGTAAGCCAGTTACTTCTTGCCTCTGTAGACCCCCATTCTGGGTAGTCAGTGTCCAAGTTGCCCATCCCTGTCTTCCCGTGTGTGGAGGGGATGGGAACGATCCTCACTGTGAATATTTGTTCACTCTTTTGAGCTACTGCTTCCATTGGTATAGGTCAAGTTCATCAAATTGTATCAGATTACTCTTTTTTTCCTTTTCTTTCTTCTTCTGTTTGAGCTCTGATCATCCAGTCATTGAAGCCAGGTAAAGTGGGTATTATCTGCAAGTGTGGGTGTACTTATGCATGTGCCCTCTCTTCTTGTCAGCTGGATGCTTCACTCTCCACGCTAGTCATCTGTGGCTATGTCGCTGACCCTGGGTCCAAGAGTCCCCTGGACTTGGCACACTGCTGACCAACCAGGTCTCCATCTGGGTTCACAGTCTATTGAGTGTTGTAGGGCTTAGCTCTCAGCTTCCTTGCTGTTTTCCCTCACTTCCCCTTATCAGTGATGAACATGGTCACCAATCAGAGCGTGCATTCCCATTGAGCCATAGTCTTAGAAGGGGGTTTGCCCTTAGAGGGACCCAACCACTTGCCTTGATGTCTCCTGTGCAAGCCACTTGTTTGTTCTTGTAGTAATCAGTTGGCCTGCCTATGTTGTTTTGTATTTTTTCTGTCAGTCTTTCTTTCAGGAAGTATCTTCTGTTCTTCTGGTCACTCCAGGCTGGTCTGCTTGTCCTTTCAAGTGGAAATTTCCCCTCAGAAGATTCTGGATGTTGTTCAGGATTCCACCTATGGTCTTGTGTTATGTAGAGGCTCCACAGGAAGCCTTCTTCGCTGGGCATGTTATAGCCCCATTATAGGTATTCCAATCAGTTATAGGCAGAAGATGGACTTAACAAACTTTCTATGGTGATATTTCTGGCTA
>NW_006408558.1:21901014-21906570 GCF_000296735.1 Chrysochloris asiatica
GCCCACCTGTTTTCTGTTGTGATGTTTCTGGCTGACCCCCCCCCCCATGTCTATTTCACAATAGTAGGCAAGGGAGACCAAGATTCAAAAGACAGCCAAGCATCCTAATATTAGTGCCCTCTTTTCCCCCTTTCAAGCCATGCCTCAATTCCTGTATCCAGAAACCCCGTTATTCCAGGGTTTTGCATACCTCGTCATTTACCTCTGTCCCACCTGCCCAACCATTCTCCCGTCAGCCTTCTTCTTCTTTTTCCCTCACCATTGACTCTTGATCATATGCTACCTCTTGAAACAGTTGAGTATCAACCACTTCCTTTTAGTACAGTGACTCTGTGTATTCTTTCCATCTTCCCCCCACCCCCAATATCTTGTTTATTCCTTTTATTTGTTTTGCTCTTTAACACATTATTTTATTTATTTTTAAAGCTTTTATTATGAATTGAGTGATAGTTTACAGGGCAGATCATCAGTATTGCACTAAAACACATTTGTATTTTGTTTCATTGCAATGATTACCTCCCCTCCATGCACCATCAGTTAACAATATTTGCCTCCTTTTTTTTTTTTTGATGTATATAGAACATGCAGGAATATATAACAATTTAAACAACAAAAGGGCACATTTTGTAAGCCAGCCTCATGCCCTCTGGCTCAAAGCCTATCTCTTTCCATGGTCTAGATCCTCAGCTGCTCTGTCTCCATGCTTCCATGCCATCACTTCTGCTTCTGTGTCTGGTGTCGCTGCTTCTCTGGTTAGGATCCCATGCCCCTTTCATGCTCTTCCCTCTTGAGAGTCCCAGAGTCCTCTGTTCCTGGAATTAAGATGAACTACTCCCCGGTTTTTTTACACATCTTCTACATTTACAGTTGTGACAATTGCAATTAGTCATGATAACAATTACTCACTATTGAATCAAAAGAATCCTATCCCCACCCCCTCTCACCAGACCCATCTAGACAAGATGTAAACAATTCAATGGGGATTCTACCCTACCACCCTCACTCTGAAACTAAACTCACTCTTGAAAACCTATAAGCCAGCTACTTTGTGCCTTTGTAGCCCCCCCATTTTAGGTAGCCAATGTCTAAGTTGCCCATCCCTACCGACCCTGTGTACTGAGGGGTCAGGCTTGATGCTTGATGTGAAGACTCCTACCCTCTCCATTGGCATTTTGAGCAACTATATCCAGAATCAAAGGTCAAGTTCATTAAATTGTAACAATTTACACTTGCTTCTTGTATCAAACGTCTTTATATTCCTCTAGTTGAGTTTTGATCAGCAAGCCATCCAAGCTAGTTCAAATGGGTATTATCTGCAAGTTTGGGTGTTCTTGCATGCTTCTCCCCACTTCATATCAGCAGGATGCTTCACTCTCAGCTTTACTCCCAGTAGTAAGTCAGTGTCCATGGGCTCAGGAGTTCCCAAGTCTCCCTAAACTCCGGACCACCAGCCCTTCCTCTTCTCTCTCTCATCTCCAGGTCAACAGGAGTCTATGGAACATGGTCGAACTCAGCCCATTTCCTTATTACCGCCTTTCCCCCACTTCCACTCACAGGTAGACCAACACGTTCACCAGCGAGCTTACACACTTGCTCATGTGTTCCCTTTGAGTTTCCATCTTGGAAGGGAGTTTGTCCTGAAGGGGTGACTTTTCTTGCTTTTATGGCTCCCAGGTGAACAGCTTGCTTGTTCTTATAATAGCCAAAGAGTCTGCTATTTTTAATCCGCTGCTGATCTTTTTTTAAAGAAGTATCTTCTGTTCCTCTAGATATTCTGGGTTAGCCTGCGTGTCCTTTCAAGTGGGAATGTCCCACCTCAGAAGGTTCTGAGTGGGGCTCAGGATTCCACCTAAGTAAGGCCTCATACTCTACAAAGGCTTAACAAGAAGCCTATTTCACTGGGCAAATTCTAGAATCTCTTTTAGGTATTCCAATCAGTTATAGACTGAAGATGGGCTTACAAGCTTTCTGTAATTGTGTGTCCTAATATTCCTTTCTATCTCACTTAAATGTCTATTTTACACTAGTAGGCAAGGGAAACCAATATCCACAAGACAGTCAAGCCCCTTAACATTATTTCCCCTCTTTTGCCCATTCCAACTGGAGTCCTGGTGTGGCACTGTGGGTTAATGTGCCAGACTGCAGAGCCATTTGAACTGCAAGGTCGGTGGTTCAAGCTCACCAGCTGCTCCTCGAAAACCCTATACAGGATCGCTATGGGTTGGAATAGACGTGACGGCACTTAACAACACCAACCCATTCCAACTATGCCACGATCACTGTATCATACATCCCTGTTGTTCCAAGGTTGAATATACATCACCATTTACCTTTGTCCCATTTACCCCAGGCAAATCTACCTAAGAGTTCCCCATCTTCCTGTTTTTTCTACCCCACCCTCTTCTTGTGTATTGCCCTCCCCTTCCTTGTATATTGCCCTCCTCATCACCTGAGCTACGATGTGACTATCCCCTAAGCTGTGCCTTACTGTTCCCTCCCTCCAACTCCTGATAACCATGAAAGCATTTTTTTCTTTTGGTATGGAAATCTTTTCTTAAGCATTTACACTAATGGTCTTATGTAGTATTTGTCCTTTTGTGACTGACTTCATTCAGCATAATGTCTTCAGTGTTCATTCATGTTAGGAGGTGTTTTGAAGCTTCATTGTTATTCTTCAATGTAGCATAATATTCCACTGTGTGTATGTACCAAAGTTTGTTTATCCATTCTTCCATTAATAGACATTTAGGTTGTCTCCATCTTTTTGCTATTATGAATAGTACAGCGATAAACGTTGGTGTGCATATATCTACTTGTATTCTGGCTCACATTTCTTGTGGCTATATACCAAGTAGAGGAACGCTGGATCGTAAGATATTTCTATTTCCAACTTTCTGAGGAAGCGCCATACCATTTTCTTAAGTGGTTGAACCATTTTGTAGTTCCACCAGCAATGTAGGAGGGTCCCAGTCTCTCCACATCCTCACCAGCATTTATCATCCTCTGCTTTTTAGAATTTTGCTATTATTGCTAATGTGAGATGATCTCATTGTTGTTTTGATTTGCATCTCTCTAATGGCTAATATTCATAAACATTCTTCATATGTTTGCTGGCTGCCCGAATTTTTTCCTTGGTGAAATGATTATTCATATCCTGTGCCCATTTTTAAATTTCTTTTTTCTTTTTCTTGTAGAGGTGTTGTAGTTTCTTACAGATTTTAGAGATTAGTCCCTTGTCTGATATGACAGAATTTTGCCCATTCTGTGGGCTCCTTTTTTACTCTTTTGGTGAAATCTTTTGATGCACATAAGTTTCTAATTTTTAGTATGTCCCAATCATCTCTTTTGTTTGTGCAAATTTTGCAATGTTTGATAGTACATGTGTGCCCTGTATTAGAGCCCATAAATTTGTCCCTATTTTTTCACTGGTGATCTTTATAGTTCTGGGATTTACATTTAGGTCTTTTTTTTTTTTTTTACATTTAGGTCTTTAATCCCTGTTGAGTTAGTTTTTCTATATGGTATGAGTAAGGTCTTGTTTTAATCTTTTTTGTATCAATTTCCAGTTCTGCCAGCACCATCTGTTGAAGAGACCATTTCCTCCTTATTCAATGTACCCTGGGCCTTTGTCAAAGATCAGTTGGCTGCATGTGGTTGGGTTAACTTCTGGGTTCTCAATTCTGTTCCATTGATCTTTGTATCTTTTACTGCACCAGTTTTGTTTTGACCACTGTAGTCATGTAGTAAATTTTGAAATCAGGGAATGAGAGGCCTCCAACTTTGTTGTTCTTCTTAAGCAGTGCTTTGCTTATCCAAGGACTCTTTCCTTTCCATATAAAGTTGGTAGTCATTTTTTCCATCTCTTTAAAGAATGGCATTGGAATCTGGATTGGGATTGCGTTGTTTGTGTAGATTTCTTTGGGTAGTATTGACATTTCACAATGTTAAGTCTTTCTATGCAGGAACATGGTACATTCCTCCATTTTTGTAAGCCTTTTTGGTTTCTTGTAGTAGTGTTTTGTAGTTTTCATTGTATAGGACTTTTGTTTCTCTCATTAGATTTATTCCTAAATATTTCATCCTTTGCGTGGCTATTGTAAATGGTATTGTTTTCCTAGTTTCCTTTTCAGAGCTGTTATTATTTGTATGTTGTTGTTGTTGTTGTTGTTAAGTGCCGTCGAGTCGGTTCCGACCCATAGCGACCCTGTACAGGGTTTCCGAGGGTGTAAATTTGTATAGAGGAATCCAATTGATTTTTGTATGTTGATCTTGTACCCTGCCACTTTGCTGAATCTTCCAGTGAGTTCCAGTAGAATTTTTGCCAGAGTTTTCTATCTATAGGATCATATCATCAGCAAATAGAGAAAGTTCTACTTCTCCTTTGCCAATTTGGATGCCTTTAATTTCCCTTTCTTGCCTTATAGCTCTAGCTAAGACTTCCAAGACAATATTGAATAGGAGTAGTAATAAAGGGCATCCTTGTCTGGTTCCTGTTCGTAAAAGGAAAGCTTTCGGTTTCTCTCCACTGAGAGTGATGTTGGCTGTTGGTTTTGAATGTTGTTGTTAAGTGCCATCGAGTCAATTCTGACCCATAGCGACCCTGTATAGGATTTCTGAGGAGCAGTTGATGCATTTGAACCACCAACCTTGTGGTTCAAACTGACTTTGCAGTCCAGTGCATTAATCCCCAGTGCCACACCAGGATTTGTTGTTGTTGTTGTATGCCGCCGAGTTGGCACACAAAGATTCCTAAGAAGCAGCTGGTGAGCTTGAACCACCAACCTTGCAGTTCAAATGGCTTTGCAGTCTGGCACATTAACCCTCTTAATTAAGTTGAGGAATTTCCCTTCAATTCCTGTTTTGTTCAGGGATTTTATCAGGAATGGATGTTGGATTTCAAATGACTTTTCTGCATTGATTGTTATGATCATGTTGTTATTTTTCCTTTTTTAAAAAATTTATATGGTGGATTACATTGATCATTTTTCTAAAATTGAACTTTCCTTGCATCCCTGGTATGAATCCTTCCCATCTTCTTTTGATGCTTTCTGCATCATTCAATATTTTGCCCATAGAATCCTTCAATACCACAAGTCGAGACTTACATTTTTTCTTCAGTTCCCTCAGTTTGAGAAATGCCGAGCATGTTCATCTCTTTTGATTTTCTAACTCCAGGTCTTTGCACATTTCGTTATAATATTTGACCCTGTCTTCTCAAGCAGACCTTTGAAATTTTCTGTTCAGCTCTTGTACCTTTTCATGTCTTCCATTTGCTTTAGCAACTCTATGCTGGAGAGCAAGTTACAGAGTCTCTTCTGACATCCATTTTGGTCTTTTCCTTTTTTTTATCTTCTTATTGGCCTTCCTTCTATATGATGTTCTTGATATCATT
Organism: Chrysochloris asiatica; assembly: GCF_000296735.1. Taxonomy (NCBI): domain Eukaryota; kingdom Metazoa; phylum Chordata; class Mammalia; order Afrosoricida; family Chrysochloridae; genus Chrysochloris; species Chrysochloris asiatica. The sequence continues at coordinate 21,906,407 of NW_006408558.1, forward strand.
CCATAACTCCTCTGGTCTTCAGTCTTTAGTATCTAATGCATCAAATCTGTTCTTCAGATGATTTCCAAATTCAGGTGGAATACATTCAAGGTCATATTTTGGCTCTCATGGACTTGTTTTAATTTTCTTCAGTTTCAGCTTGAATTTGCATGTGAGCAATTGAC
>NW_006408558.1:21911835-21916974 GCF_000296735.1 Chrysochloris asiatica
TTCATCTTCACTGGCTTTAGTGGTTGGTGCATAAATTTGAATAATAGTGGTATTAACTGGGCTTCCCTGTAGGCGCATGGATATTATCCTATACTCTGCAAGTGGGTAGTTTTAACAAATAGAAATTAATGTTCTTAACTTTAGAAGTCTGAATTAAGGACATGTGATGGTTAAGGTTTCACGGCAACATGACCAAGTCAGGATTCTCAGGGGTTAGCAGGTAACATGTATTAACCCCCGTGATGAATGATATCTGATGTCATCCAATCACCGCCCAGATCTTATTGTTGTAAATCCTCACTTCTATGATGTTAACGAGGCCAATCACAATCAACAGGAATAGGTTGTGTCATAGAGTGAATGTTGTTAAGTGCTATTGAGTTGGTTCTGACCCATAGCAACCCTGTATAGGGTTTCCAAAGAGCAGCTGGTGAGCATGAACTTTGAGGTTCAAATGGATTTTTCAGTCCAGGCCATTAGTCCACAGCACCACCCCAGGACTCCATAGATTGAATGGTGTCCCCTAAAACATATCTCTTCTTGACTGGACCATGATTCTCAGTGGTTTGGCAGTTATATGAGGACCCCCCATGACGTGATCTGATGTGATAAACTAATAAAACGATTAAGGATGGGATTCACCACCCTTAATCCCACCAGGACTGTGATCTGATGTAGCAGAGATTTCCAAGGGTATGACCTGCAACACCTTTTATAAGAGCTGAAAGGAGAGAGATGTGAACAGAGAAAGAGGGACCTATTGGCACCATGAAAGAAGAGCCAGGAGTTAAGTGCCCCCTTTGGACCAGGGATACCTGCCCTGTGAAACTCCTAAATCCTGAGGATGACTGATGCCAAGGTGCACGGAGATCTCCAAGATGCCGGGTCTACAGATGCCAAAAGGAGAAACGTCCGTTTCCTCAGGTCTTTGCAATGAGAGCTTCTTCAAGATGCTCCTCCTCTGACCAGACCCTCCTGCCCTCAGGTTCACCCAGTGTGTACATCAGAACTTCCTTCATTAGGTCTCCAAGACAACGCCTCTTTTTCTAAGGAAGACACACCCCATTCAGGAGGAGGCTTGCTTCTTGGTTCCTTCCTGTATCCTGTCTTACAGCTGGTCCTGGACTTTAGTCGGAAGGATGCTGATGTTCTCTTCCTGCCTGTCCATCAAGCTTCAGGGGAAGAATCGCCTCTAGAACCCCAAACAAGGAAGAGGCTGGTAGACCATCCCATGTCAACTCAGTTGGAAGAGTGAAAGCTTCATGTCTTGCTGGTTCTCATAAGACTTTGTAAATAGTCACATCTTTCAAAAATCCAAAATTAAGTTTCTGAAGTAATTTTTAAAAAATAAATAATAAAACACCTTACCGCAGGAGAAGACTTAGGGTTTTTTCCCCCACAAAGATTTACAGCCTTGGAAACCCTATATAGGGTCACTGTGGGTCGGAATCGATTCAACAACAAAAGTCAAATATAAATCACTTGTGACATCCAGGGGGAGTCTTATCTTTTCAGTCCTTCCTAAACCACCCGTTGTTGTTGTTGTTAAGTGCCATCGAGTCGGTTCTGACTCACAGTGATCCTGTATAGGGTTTCTGAGGAGTGGCTGGTGAGTTTGAACTGTTGACCTTGCAGTTCAGATCCACCTTGTGGTCCAATGCTTCTTGAGCAGCAGCACAACAGGAGTCATGTGGGCAGCATAAATCCATACCTCCTTTTGGTGACTCCTTTGTTTATTGGGAAGGGTGGAATATTAACTTTCATTACAGTCTTTTGATTGAGTGTTGGGGTTAGGAGGATTTCCTGCTTCAAACAGAAGAAGGGGCTCTTCAAACTCCACCACAGCGACCATGTTGCAGACCTTTAACCAGGTCTTTCCTATGACGCAAGCAGAATCTTATCACTTGCCATCTCTGGGCTCTGTCTTATGCATTGGCTTCATTTTCAGGCTGAATCCACTCTGTTGTTGTTGTTGTTAGGTGCCATTGTGTCAGCAACTTGATGCACAAAAGAGCAAACCACAGTCTGGTCCTGCGCCATCCTCTCAATTGTTAATGTGAGCCCATCATTGCTGACCCTGTGTCAATCCATGTCCTTGGGGGTCTTTCACTTTATCACTAATCCTCCACTTAGCAAGCATGTTGTCCTTCTTTAGGAACTTGTCCTTCTTGACCACTATGTGGTGGCAAAAATAAACATCATGGTAACTTCAGCTTTTAACACTGAGGTTTAGCAAGATTCTTAGAGAGTGAAATATGAAGGGGTTCAAAAAGTTTATAGAAACATGGAGTTAGAAGATAATGGGATTTTTCCAGGAACTTTTTGAAGTCCACTCATACAACTTTCTGAGTGAATTCCAGAAAAGTTCAAAGACTATCTCTTGTTGACTAAGCTACAGTTTTATGCTCATCCCTGAATCATCCCTGTGACTCTGATGGGTTAGACCAATCCATTCCTGAATACTTAGCAGGGGGATCACTCCCAATTAAACTACTTTTTCTGAGATTGATGGTAGTCTCCAAAGGAAATTTGGCCATGGGCTACATTGTTGCCGATCTATCACATAGCTACATACTTCTTCATTGTTACTAGGGTCCCAATTTGGTTTGGTTGTCAGGTAGACAGACAGGAAGCACCAGGGGATGTGTCATAATTAGTATAACCAAAGCATGAGTTAGCTGAAAGGTTAGGCACTGAGAACCTTAGGAATCGCAGCAGCTCATTGTCTGATACAGTGCAGGAAGATGAGTCCAGCAGGTTGGAAGTCACTCAGAACACAGCAAGGAAGACTTGCCTCATCAAATAAAACGGACCTTAATGGCGTGGATGGAGTAAAGCTTTTGGGATCTTCATTTCCTGGTGAGGCAAAACTCAAAATGAGAAGAAACCGCTGCAAAGATCCATTAATAATCAGAATGTGGAATATGTGAAGCATGAAACTATGAAAATTGGAAGTTGTAAAAAAATGAAATGGAATGCATATTGATATCCTGTTTAGTGAGCTGAAATGAGTTGGTATTAGCCATTTGGAGTCCGACAATTATATGGTTTACTATGTTGGGAATGCAAGCTGAGTGAACTGAGGAAGAAATTCAAAACTTGACTTGTGGTATTGAAGGCTTGGGCTGCTAATCTCACAATCAGCAGTTTGAAACTACCAGCAGTTCTGCAGGTGAAAGATGAGGCTTTTTACTCCAGTAAAGATTTATAGCCTTGGAAACCCTATACAGGGTCACTATGAGTCGAAACCAACTCTATGGCACATTACCAATGGGCAAAATACTGAGTGATGCAGAAAGCATCAAGAGAAGAGATTAGGAATACACAGTCACTGTACCAAAAGGTCAATGTTCGGCCATTTCAAGAGGTAGCATATGATCAAGAGCCAATGATCATGAAGGAAGAAGTCCAAGATACATTGAAGTCATTGGCAAAGAAAAAGGCACTGGGAGTAGTTGGAATACAAATTAAAATCTTTCAACAAACTGATGTAGCACTGGAGGCACTCACTCATCTATGACAAGAAATTTGAAAGACAACTACCTGACCAACTGACTGGAAGAGATCCATATTTGTGCCCATTCCAAAGAGAGGTGACCCAACAGAATGCAGAAATCATCAGAAAATATCAATGATACTCCATGCAAGTAAAGTCTTACTAAAGGTAATGCAAAAACGGCTGCAACCATACACTGACAGAGAACTTTCAGAGATTCAAGCCAGATTCAGAAGAGGACATGGAACGAGGGGTGTCATTGCTGACGTCTGATGAATCTTGGCTGAAAGCAGAGCATATCAGAAAGATGCTTACCTGTGCTTTATTGACCACGCAAAGGCTTTTGATTGTGTGGTTCATGACAAGCTATGGACAACATGTGGAGAATGAGTATTCCGGAACACTTATTTGTGCTCACGAGGAACCTGTACATAGACCAAGAGGCAGTTATTTGAACAGAACAAGGGAACACCAAACAGTTTAAAATTAGGACAGGTGTGTGCAAGGATTGTATTCTTTCACCATACTTATTCAATCTGTACGCTAAACAAATAACCCGAGAAGCTGGATTATATGAAGAAATTGTGGCATCAGGAATGGAGGAAGACTCACTAGCAACCTGTGATATGCAAATGATACAACCTTGCTTGCTGAAAGTGAAGAGGACTTAAAATACTTACTGATGAAGATAAAAGACCAGTCTTCAGTATGGGTTGTATCTCAATGTAAAGAAAACAAAAATGATCACCACTGGACCAATAAACAGCATCCATATAAATGGAGAAAAGATTGAAGTTGTCAAAGACATCATTTTGCTTGGATCAACATCCACACTCATGGAAGCAGCAGTCAAGAAATCAAATGACATATTGCATTAGGCAAATCTGTTATACAAGGTCTCTTTAAAGTGTTGACGAACAAAGATGTCAGTTGGAAGACTAAGGTGCGCCTAACCCAAGCCATCGTATTTTCTTTTCTTTTTTTATAATTCAAAATATTTTAATTTTTAAAAAAGATAAAGAGGTTCAGGAAACTATAAAGCAAGAAAGATATAGGAAGTACACCTTTTTTTTTTAGGCATTTGAGAGGGGACAGGAGTGAAACGAAAACAGAAATCTATGCTTAAGTAAGCAAGCCAATTTCTAATTTAGTGTGCAAAAGTGTTGCCATAGACTCACAGATTCCCAATTTACAATTCAATATTCAAAATTACCTTTAAAAAACTGTTGTGGTAGTTTACAGGTCAGAACATCAGTTTTCACTCAACCAACCGAATCTTGTTTCATTGCAATGATTACAATCCCATCCATGCCCCATTGTTTAATAGTATTTGCCTCTATTCCCTCTTTTTTGTGTTTTGTTTCTCATGTACATAAAAACACGCAGGAATATATAATCATTTAAACAACCAAAGGGCACATTTTTCAGACCGGCCCCCTGGCTGTCAGCACACAGCCTTTCTCTTTCCATGAGTCTAGAGTCCTCAGCTGCTCTGTCTCTGTGCCATCACCTCTGCTTCGTCGCTGGTGTTGCTGCTGCTCTGGTTAGGATCCCACATTCTGCACATACGCTTCCCTTTTGCTGATCCTAGGATCCTCTATGTCTGGAATGTAAGATTAATTGCTGTTTTTGTTAGGTGCCAT
>NW_006408558.1:21919609-21921190 GCF_000296735.1 Chrysochloris asiatica
TCAGTTTGTAATTCCCGCCATCATAAACCATGTGGCTGTGAGATTCAAAATGGCCAATACCAGTCCATTTCAGCTCACTAATGCCTAAGATATCAATGTTGATGCGTTCCATTTCATTTTTGACAACTTCCAATTTTCCCAGGTTCATACTTCATATATTCCATGTTCTGATTTTCAATGGATGTTTACAGCTGTTTCTCTTCATTTTGAGTTGTGCCCCATCAGCAAATTAAGGTCCTGTGGGCTTTTTTCCCACGAACTTTAATCCATTTGCATCATCAAGGTCAACTCTACTCTGAGGAGGCAGCTCTTCCCCGGTAGCATTTTGAGTGCCTTCCATCCTGAGGGGCTCATTTTCTTGCACTATATCTGACAATGTTTCTCTGCTATTCATAAGGTTTTTAATGACTAAAGATTTGGAAGTAGTTTGTCACTCTTTCTTCCTAGTCTGTCTTTGTCTGGAAGCTCATCTGAAACCTGTCCACCATGGGTGATCCTGTTGGTTATTTAAAATACTGGTGGCATAGCTTTCAGAATCACAGCAACTCACAAACCACCACAACACAAAAAACTGACAGAGAAGTGGTGGTCTTTCCTTTTGTAGCCCCCCCATTTTGGGTATCCAATGTCCAAGTTGCCCATCCCTGTCTACTCTGTGTATGGAGGAGGTGGGAATGATTCTTGCTGTAAAGATTTGTTCCCTCTTTTGAGCTGCTGCATCTATAGGTGTAGGTCAAGTTCATCAAATTGTATCTTCTTTCCCTCTTCTTTCTTCTTCTAGTTCAGCTCTAATCATCCAGTCATTGAAGCCAGGTCAAGTGGGTATTATCTGCAAATGTGGGTGTTCTTGTGCATATGCCCTCTCTTCTTATCAGCTGGATGCTTCACTCTCCACTCTGTGGCTATGTCACTGACTCTGGGCCCTAGAGTCCCCAGGTCTTCCCACACTGCTGGTCAACCAGATCTCCAACCGGGTTCATAGGAGTCTATTGAATTTTATAGGGCTTGAGTTCCTTTTTGTATATGAAGTGAGATATGGGTCTTGTTTAATCTTCTGCAAACGGATTTCCAGTTTTTCCAGCACCATTTATTAAAGAAATTATCACTTTTCTAAAGATCAAGGACTAGAAGAGTTGTGGGACAACATCAAGAACATCATATGTGAAGAGAGCAAAAAGTCATTAAGAAGACAAGAAAGAAGGAAAAGGTCAAAATGGATGTCAGAGGAGACACTGAAACTTGCTCTCCAGTGTAGAGATGCTAAAGCAAATGGAAAAAATGAGGAGGTCCAAGAGCTGAACAGAAAATTTCAAAGACCAGCTGTATAAGACAAAGTCAAATATTACAATAAAATATGCAAAGATTTGGAATCAGAAAACCAAAAAGGAAGAACACGCTCAGCATTTCTCAAGCTGGGGGAACTGAAGAAAATATTCAAGCCTTGACTTTCGTTATTGAAAGATTCTCTGGGCAAATTAATGAATGATGCAGAATGCGTCAAGAGAAGATGGAAGGAATACACTGAACCATTGTATCAAAAGGAAATGGTTAATGTTCAACCATTTCAAGAGGTAGCATATG
>NW_006408558.1:21922565-21928640 GCF_000296735.1 Chrysochloris asiatica
CAACTCGATGTCACCTAACAACAACAACATGGGGAAAACACTGGATGATGCAGAAAAAAAATTTTTTAATGGGAGGAATACATCACTGTACCAAAAAGAAATGGTCGATGTTTAATCATTTCAAGAGGTAGCATATGATAAACAGCCAATGATACTGAAGGAAGAAGTTCAAGGTGTGCTAAAGGCATTGGGAAAGAATAAGGCTCTGGGAATTGATGGAATAAAAATTGAAATCTTTCAACAAATTGATGCAACACTGGAGGCACTCACTCATCTCTGCCAAGAAATTTGGAAGACAGCTACCTGGCCAACTGATTGGAAGAGATTCATATTTGTGCCCATTCCAAAGAGAGGTGATCCATCAGAATGCGGAAATCATCAAACAACATCACTAATATCGCATGCAAGTAAAATTCTGGTGAAGATAATGAAAAAAGGACTGCAACTATACACTGACAGGGAACTGTCTGAGGTTCATGCAGGATCCAGCCAGGGTCCAGGCATATCATTGGTGACATTAGATGAATCTTGGCTGAAATAGAGAATACCAGAAAGATGCTTAACCTGTGCTTTGTTGACTACACAAAGGTGTTCAATTGTGTGGATCATGACAAGACATGGACAACATTATGGAGAATGAGTATTCCAGAACACTTAATTGTGTCCATGAGGAACCTGTTTGTAGACCAAGAGGTAGTTGTTCAAACAGAACAAGGGAACACTGAATGGTTTAAAATCAGGAAAGGTATGTCCTGAGGTTGTATTCTTTCTCCATACTTATTCAATCTGTATGCTGAGCAAATAATATGATAAACTGGGTTCTATGAAGAAGATCGTAGCATCAGGATTGGAGGAAGACTCATTAACAAGCTGCATTATGCAGATGATAATCTTGCTTGCTGAAAGTGAAGATGACTTAAAAATATTTACTGATGAAGCTCAAAGACCACAGTCTTCAGTATGGGTTGTACCTCAATGTAAAGAAAACAAAACCCCCTCACCACTGAACCAATAAATAACATTCATACAAATGGAGAAAAGATAGAAGTTGTCAAAGACTTCATTTTGCTCAGATCAACCATCAACACTCATGGAAGCAGCAGTCAAGAAATCAAACGACTCATTGTATTAGGCAAATCTGCGGCACAAGACCTCTTTAAAGTGTTGAAGAGCAAAGATGCCAGTGTGAGGACTAAAGTGCACCTGACCCAAGCCATGGTATTTTCAATAACCTCACATGGGTGTGAAAGTTGGACAGTGAATAAGGAAGACCATAGAAGAATGAATGCATTTGAGTTTTGGTGTTGGAGGAGAATATTAAAAGTACCACGGACTGCCAAAAGAACAAACACCAATCTGTGTTGGAAGAAGTACAGCCAGAGTGCTTCTTAGAAGCTAGAATGATGAGACTGAGTTTCTCATACTCATAGAGACCCTGTATAGGATTTCCAAGAAGCAGCTGGTGAGCTTGAACCACCAACCTTGCAGTTTGAACCACAGCGCCACACCAGGACTCTGCCCTATATGGAGTTTACCACTCGATGGAAACAATTCTAGGCAGAAGCAGCTTCCAGGTACAGAGCTTCACTGACAACGAGCTCATTGGTGAGAAGAGGCGGCTAGGGGGATAGGCCGCATTTCATCCTCCACTGGTCCCTCCACCTCCATCCGGGTGGGTGCCAATCAATGCACACTAGCACACTGTGGCTCTGCGCACATCTTTTGCCTTCTGTCATTGGCTCTGCTGCTGTGGATGCTTTTAACATAGGCTCTGTTTACTGGTGTGAACAGCTTTAACCGCTTCCACTCTCCTCAGTCCCTCTGTGTTCTCAGAGCTGCCTCTAGAAGTCTCTGCCGATTGGGTCCAGGTACTGTGTTTTCAAGGGACACTCAGGACTCTGGCCCCTGTGCTAATTTATTTCCATTACCTCCTCTGCCTCTCCCACTGATAATCTTCCACCAACAGTCATTTCCCTGGTTGACCAGTTCTTCCTCTCTTTCTCCTGCCAATCTGTCCTGGTCTTTTAAGACTCCTTTTGAGCAACATGCACCCTAGAAATCCTTCCTAGGTTGAGTGTGACCTTTTCTCTCCCTTGGCACTTATCACTTTGTATTGTCACTGTGCCAACTTCTCAGTGGACACAAGAGGCACGGTGTGCTTTTAGGGCTCATGAAAATGGTTTAATATATTTTGAAATCTGAAGAAGAAAAAATCACTTCAAGGGTCAAAACAATTTTTTTTTTTTACCCTATTACGGAAAAGAAAAGAAATGCTTAGGGCCTACAAAAATGTAAGAAATTCTTTACATTTAAAAATTTTTTATTTTAAATAGAGCGAGAAGGGTCAGAGTGCCATGTGTCCAGGGAAGTCATGATGTGATCCTGATAGCGTTTCTCCCCTCCCCAGTAGTGTGGGCTGAAGGTGAAAGCGGGGGCTGTGTTAGGTTATTTTTAAACCCTTGCATTGCCAGCCGGTGCCTGGCTTTCAGGTCAGGCTCAGTAAGTGCTTCCTGATTAAGGGGCTGAGTAAATGAATGAATGAATGAATGAATGGCCTTGAGGGAGGCACTTGATTCTCTGAGTCACCGTATCTTCCCTGAGGAGTGAAACTTTTACCTCACAGTGTTACTGCAAAAAGCAAATGATGAAAGCTTTGGAATAGGAGAGCATGGGGACATTCTTGAAACTAAACTGGCTATGGAGGAGGAGGGAAAGTCTGAAGTTGTTAAAAATGACCCAGGTGACGCTGCTGCCTTTCTTTGGGTAACAAGCGGATCCGATTTATATCCATGTAAGGGATATAAAAAGTGTTTTTATATCCATGGAGTGTTCACTGGGAAAATTCTTGTCTCCCCTGTAGGGGTCCTGGATTGGAACCCTGGCCAACAGTCTTCAGGCACAGAGCCCACCTACCTGTCAGTGGAGGCTTATGTATTGCTATGGTACTGAACAGGCTTCAGCAGAGCTTCCAGATGAAGACTAGGAAGAAAGGCCTGGTAATCTAGGTCTAAAAAGCAGTCTGTGAAAACACTGTCAAAGGTCCAATCTGCCACCAATTATGGTACTATTACAGTGTTTCATCCCCTTGTGCATGAGATTGTTATAAGTCAGTTGCTGACCAACAGCTTCCAACATTTATATACGTATAGAAACCGTCCCGGAAGGGCGGATACCAAAGTGTCTTACAGAGGCAGGCTCAGAATGTGGTTACCTTTAGAAACGCCATTAAAAGTATGAGACCCCCTCAGCTCTAGAGGAAAAGTTGTTTGTTTTCAATAAATTTATTTTATGCAGAATACTTCAGTTTAATTTATTTTATTGTTGTTGAGAATATACACAGCAAAACATACACCAATTTAAGTTTCTACAAGTATAAATTAGGGGCCTTCATTACATTCTTCCTGTTGTGCATTTTATGCTGAGTTGTTTCTCACCCATTAACAGAGGCTCACTGTCCCTTACATTCCCAGCTAAGCTTTAGAGTTGTTGTCAATTTGATCCCATGTAGATAGATCTTAAAGGAGCTCTGGTAGTGTAGTGGTTACGAATCGGGCTGCGAACCTTAAGGTCAGCGGTTCGAAACTACCAGCTGCTCCGCGGGAGAAAGAGGAGGCTTTCTACTCCCGTAAAGATTTACACCCTCGGAAACCCTGTACAGGGTCGCTATGGGTCGGAACCCACTCGACGGCACTTAACAACAACAACAAAATAGATCTTAAAAGTGATATAAACTCAAGACAGATTTTTTTTTTTTTACCTAGTTAAGCTAAATGATTTACAGCCTCGGAAACCCTGTACAGGGTAGCTATGAGTCGGAACCAACTCCACAGCATATAACAACAAAAAGCTAAATGAAGGCACCCTGGTGGCATACTGGGTTATGAACTGGTTAGTAGTTCGAATCTGGAAGAAAGATGAGCCCGGCTGCTCCGGTAGAGCTTTACAGCCTCAGAAACCCTATTGTTGATGTTAAGTGCTGTGGCATCGACTAGGACTCATAGTGACTCTGTACAAGGTTTCTGAAGAGCAGCTAGAGGGTTTGAACTGCCTACTTTGTGGTTCACAGTCCAGAGCTAATCCTACAACACCACACCAAGTGTCCTACTGTTGTCCCGTTGGTTTGGACACATAGCAACCCTGTACAGGGTTTTCGAGGAGCAGTTGTGGGTTTGAACCACCAGTCTTGTAGTTAGCAATCCAGTGCTTACTCTACAGCACCAGGACGCCTATTAGTTGGACCAATTTGACAGCACCCAACCACCACCACTACCAAGCTAGACTATTGTTTTGTTTTTAACAAGATTCCAAGGGATGTTTTGTTTTAAGATTTAAAGATTTCAGGGCAAGGAATAGGTTTCTGGCATTTATGTAGGCTGAGTTTTTTTTTGTTTTGTTTTTGTCTGTTTATTGTTTTTTTAAAACCATACTTAAAAACATATGAAGGCCAGGCCAGTTCTGTGTCTTGGTTTCCCTTTGTGTCCCTGGTCCTGGCCCACGTGAGGGACTTAATGAGAGAATGAACATCTGGTTCTGGTGACAAACCCCATCCAGCGGCCCATCAGCACCAGGTTCAGTGGCCCCAGGGACCTCAAGATGGTGAAAGGAACCATATCTCCTCCCTAGAGCAAGGCAGACAGTGGAGAGAGCACAGCAGTGAAACAGAGACTCAGTTTGCTCACTTGATGTCTCTCAGAGGTCATCAGGAGGACCGAGGAAGAAGATGAGACATCTCCCAAGGTGACAGACACCAGTAAGGACTTAAGAAACCCTTAGGGGACACAGCCTTCCAGCGTTCAACTAGACTTAATATTTCCCTTGGCTCCCGAAGGGCTAGAATTGTTTTCTTTTTTCTAAGCCGTGGGTGCTTTCAAAATCACAAAAATAATTAACAACAGTCTTGTCTGTTTTGTACACTGCTGTATGCCCAAAAGAATGCCGGCAACACAGTAGGCGTTGAGTGAACGAATCTGTCCGCCCTGACTTCCGTAGCTGATTGCGGCGCATCCAGACCATGAAGAGAACAAACCCTGCCCAGCCTCTTGCACCCAGTAATTTAGATCTCCAGGAATTGCCTTTGTTGTGGGCGACCAACCACAAGCACCACAAGCACCTGCTCCTTCAGCCGTTCCGCACCCCGGGCTGCCGCGAGGAGTCCTTTCCTCTCCGATTCCCAAGAGCTGAGGTCCCCGCCGGGAGCTGGTGGCGCGCGTCCCCAGGTGCTCGACACCCCGTCCCAGGCCAGCGTTATTCGCCGCCTCGGGCCGGCTGGGGTCTAAAGCTACGGCCTGCGGGGGCAGGAGCGAGTCACGGCCGCGAAGTCCCCATCCTCTGGGCTTCTCGCCCCCGGCCACCTGGCCTCGCCGCGCCGGGCCCCGGTGTAGCCCCTTCTCCTGGCCCGAGTGCCCGCGGCCTTGGCCCCCGCCGGCTTCTGGATCCTCTCCCGTCAGTTTCTCCAATGGAGAAGCCAAGCTCCCCGCGCTGCCGGGCGGCTCCCGGGGGAGGGGGCGCGGCCGCCCCCGCGGCTCCACCCTCTCGGCGGGGCGCAGCCAGCTGGGGCCCCGGCCAGTCGCATCCGCCGCGGGGTCCGCGCTCCGCTCTATCCCAGCTCGCTCGGCAGGAGGGTGCCGTGGCAAGGAGCGGGCTCCCCGGCTCAGCATCAGGCGCTCTGGTGCTGCCAGCGCTGTGCGAGGAGTCGGGCGCTGAGATGCCCCGAGGGGGCGGTGGCTGTACGCCGAGCCTGGGTAGAAGAGCGTCACTGTGGACGCGGGCGCCCCTAGCCACCTCAGCCACCCTTCGTGTACGGGGACTGGAGCCACGGAAGCGGCGGTGCAGACCCGCGAGGTCGGCGAGGTCCGCGCTCCTGGCGGCCGTGGGCTGCGGAGCCTCGGCTGGGTTCTGCGCCTCCCCCCGAGCCCCCCGCGAGCTGGCAGGAGGAAATAGCGTGCGGCCCCTTTAAATTTACCCAGGAGCCCTTAAAGGAGCCCCAGGGGCCCCAGACAGGAATCCCCACCCCGGTCCAGCCCGCGCCGCCGAGCCAGCAGTCAGCCGTCCGTGCGGCCGGCCGCCCGTGCCTGC
>NW_006408558.1:21928805-22006283 GCF_000296735.1 Chrysochloris asiatica
CGGCGGCGGCAGGGGCGGCCACGGGCCAGCAGCGGCCTCGACACGGGGCCGACGGCTGCCGCCTGCCGGATCAGGCGGTGGCACGGAGCCCGAGGACGACGACGGCGGTAAGCACTGGGGCCGGCGGCCCGGGCGGGGGCCCCGGCGTGGGGGAGGGGAGGGCTACGGCTCCGGGCTCCGGGCCCCTCTCCGCCGCCGAACAAAGGGGGGGACTCGGGCAGAGCGGCCGGGGGCGCCACCTGGCGGGCGCGGATCGAGGCTGCAAGGCCAGCGGGGAGCCCCTCGCCTAGTGCTTGGGGCGGCCTCGGGGCTCGGGCGGATCCCCTCCCCTTTGATGGGCCCCCGCGGTGCTCCGCCTTGGGGGGCCAGACCGGAGGGGCCCTAGAAGGTTGGGCCAGGCGCAGAGGGGCGCTCTCTCTAGGCTGCTGGACAGGCGGCCCCCCGCCCCTTTCTCTTTTAGACTCCCAGGTGGTCTCTTAGCCCGCTGTCTCTTAAGTCAGCCCAGACTTGGGTCTCTTTGGGGTCTCCCCCGCCCCCAGGGGAGCTGAGCTCACAACTCTGCTGTTTTAAATCCGGCTGCTGCACCTTGGTCCTGTGGTCTTTTTTTCTTTCTCCCATGTTCTCTCATGGAAAAATCATAGCTTGAGCAGCCTGGGGGTTGGGGCGCCGTCCCCTTTCCCCACTGTGTGCAGTGTTTAAACAGGCAGAGACTGTAGAAAAGCCCCTTCTGCCGTTATCTCCTCCTTTCGGAAACATTTTGCCCAATGTGTCAGCTATAGTGGAAGCAGCCAGTCCACCGCATTCACTGTTCCCTGACTTCGCTGCTGCCTGAGTCAACGCTTTCAGACCCGGGATGGTTCTGTCCAGGCCGGAGAGAATCTGCTGAATCTGGCTACCCTGCCCTCCCGGGGCAGAGAAACTCCCCGTCCCCTTTTGTTTTTAAAGAATCTCAGCTCCTCCCCTTTATTTGGCCCTTAAAGGGCCAGTCCACCTTAGACTAGTGCGGATCTTGTGCTGGAAGGATGCTTAGAGACCCTCTAGCTCCAATACCTTTGCAGACAAAGACGCTTAGGCCCCAGAGCATAGGTGACCTTCCAGGGGTCACAGAGCAAGTTACCAGTAAAGTCAGGACTCGAACCCAGGTCTCTTACTCTGAAGCCAGTGTTATTTTTTATGAATTCCTTTTTAAAAGAAAAGAAAAAGAATAAATAAGTGATAGGGGCCCTCTCTGATCTTGTCTTTTGTCTCCCTGACCCTAGTATGTTCTACTGGGAGAATGTCCTGAACCTGCCCTTTCAGTCTGTGTGACCAGGCCACCATTTAAAAATACAAAATAGGGCCCTAACCTTAGGTGGGTTGGTGAGGGGTGGCTGGGGGTTTCTGGTGGACAGACTGGCAAAGGGAAGTAAGGCTGGGTTAGTGGGCTTTGCTCAGCCTTTCCGCACAGGCTCTTCTGATTGCTGGGCGGTGGCCAGCTCCCTGCCAAGAGCAAAAAATAAATCCCCAGAAAGACTTAATGGGCTCCAGCGGGGTGGTGGCCACTCCCTGCCGCAGTGTTTTCAGCAGCAGCCACTCTGGTGGCAGTCCTGCCACCCCTTCCCAGGGTCACTGGCTCTCCCAGCCTCCAGAGGATACAGGGTCTCCCTGGAAGTGTTGATAGCTCTGCCCTGGGGACCCTCCCATACTTGCCTACATTTGGGGAATTGACAATGTCCAACACCCAGCCCTCAAAGTGGGATTCTCAGGAGCCTGAATTTGAAGCATTATTGGAAAAAGGGAGAAGATTTTGGGTGGGGCCCTCCTGGCTGGGGCCCCAGGCGGGTGGGTCCTGAGTTGCAGCCCTGGATGCAGACAGATGCCCCCTTTGTTCCTCTTGCCCCCCCCGCCCCCTGCTCTGGCTGTAACCGCTCAGCATGCTGCTCTCCTGGCTTCACCCTTAGAGCTCTCTTCCAGAAAGGGCCCCTTCCAGAGCCTGCTGCCTCCTTGGCCCTCACCTTATTTTTAAAAGCGGCCCAGCCAGCCTCTCACAGTTCCCTGCATCCTTTTGTTCTTGATTCTCTTAAAGGGGCCGAGCTCTTTGTAAAGGGCCAATGTTGTGCCGCCCTGCTCCCCCCTCCCCCTGATTGCTGCCTCCATCTCTCTCCTGCCCTCGGGCATCCCCAGTCCACTCTCCCGCCATCACAGCCTCGGCTTCTTTCCCTGGAATTTAGAGATTGAAAAATTTTTTCCCTTTCCCCCTCTTCAGGGCAAGATCTACAGCTGGAAGGGGGTGCCTTGGGGTCATGGGGAAGTGCCCCTCTGTCCTCCAGGGCCAGGGGACCAGCAGCATCAGCAGGCAGGAAATACTCAGACCATTGTGAGGCGCGGGCCTCTCGGCCTGGAAAGAGCCGCATCCCGGGCCGTGACCACCGGCGCTACTACCACGACCACTGGCGGCTGGAGTACCTCATGGACTTCAACCCTGCTCGGCATGGCATGGTGTGTATGGTGTGCGGTAGCTCCCTGGCCACTCTCAAGCTCAGCACCATCAAGCGACACATCCGCCAGAAGCACCCTTACTCCCTGCATTGGAGTCCTCGAGAGAAGGAGGTCATCAGCAACAGCTGGGATGCCCACCTGGGGCTGGGGGCCTGTGGAGAGGCCGAGGGCCTGGGGGCCCAGGGGGCTGAGGAGGAGGAAGAGGAAGACGAGGAAGAGGAGGAAGACGGGGCCAATCTCTCAGCTGGCCAGCCCAAAGGTCCAGGTAATGAAAGGCATGGAGAGGTGGGGGTTCTGGGTAGTCCATGGGGCCAGGTGGAACGTGATCATATCCGGGCCAGCTAGCGGATTTTGTGAATGAGGCTGGCTCTTAGCACTCAGTCTGTAATGTTGGGGGAGGGACTGTTGGTCGGGAGGTCTCTAAGGTGCCTGACTGCGTTGACATTCTGTGGTTTTAAAAGAAGGACCCAGGAGAGGAGAGGTTGGGGTCAATTGGCAGGGGAAGGTTTGGCTGGGGTCAGGAGGTGGGAGACAGTCAAGTCCAGGGAAGGGATGAGGCTGGGGCTGGGGAGGGCTGAGGTAGGGTTTGAGGTTTGTGTGTAGAAGGATTAAGGAGACAGAGTGGCGGTTCAGGACCTGAGGGAAGAGGGAGAAGAGGGCAGATGCTGGGGGCGGGACAGAATCAGCCAAGTGAGAGAGAGGCTTGCGGAGGACCTGGCTGTGGTGGGGGGCCCAAAAGGGCAGCATCTCAGTCCTTCCCTCCCTCCCTCCAACCTTTTAGGCAAAGCCCCAGCTGGTGGGGGTGGCCGGCGCCAGCGGCGAGGGGGCCCAGTGGCACCCCGGGCTCGGCGTCGGGCATCCCGGAGGGCCGGGGGCAGCAGGGGGCTGGGGGCCCGGCGCCTGGAGCGAAGGCTGAAGGAGTCCCTGCAGAGCTGGTTCCGGGCTGAGTGTCTCATGGACTATGACCCGCGGGGGAACCGGCTTGTGTGCATGGCCTGTGGCCGGGCACTGCCCAGTCTGCACCTGGATGACATCCGTGCCCACGTGCTGGAGGTGCACCCCAGCTCCCTGGGGCTTAGCGGCCCCCAGCGCAGCGCCCTGCTGCAGGCCTGGGACGCTCAGCCCGAGGTGCTGCCAGAGTTCGCCCAGCCCCCACCAGGTGTGAGGCCCATCCCAGAGCTGAGGCCCCCTCCTATCAGGGATGCAGTGTGGGGTCTGTGGCCAGATACTCCTGGCTGAAGGCCGAGAAGTTACCCTGCTTACACACACACACACACACACACACACACACACATACTGGTTGGGACCTCTAGTTTGGGACTTGGGTGAGGAGCCAGGGACCCCCTCTGCATGGGTAAGGGCACCCCAGCCTGCAGGCTGAGCTCCTCTCCCCACCCCTTCCCCAACAGACGACAACCTCATCCCCCAGGACCTGACCAGAAAGAGCCAGGACTCGGCCCCTACTGCCAGAGGCCCTTCCTCTCAGGATCTCAGCCCCCCAGACGTAAAGGAAGAGGCTGGCTGGGTCCCTGAGAGCCCGGGGCCCGCAGTGGAGGAGGAGGAGCTGGAGGAGGGCGAGGGCAAGAGCAAGGGCAAGAGGGCGGGGGTCCCGGGCCGGCCAACGCGGGGCCGCGACCACCGCCGCCACTACCAGGAGCGCTGGCGGCTGGAGTACCTTATGGAGTTCGACGGCGGCCGGCGCGGCTTGGTGTGCATGGTGTGCGGCGGTGCGCTGGCCTCGCTCAAGATGAGCACCATCAAGCGGCACATCCGCCAGCGCCACCCGGGCTCCACGCGCCTCAGCGGGCCGGTCAAAGCCCTCATCGCGCAGGAGTGGAGCGAGAAGGCCGCCCACCTGCTGACCCTGGGGCTGTCCAGCCCCGAGTCCCCCCGGGGCCCGGCCGTCCCCAGCACAGCCTCAGCCTCCGAGCGGGGAGGGGCGGAGGAGGAGGAAGAGGAGTGGTGGGGTGAGCCCAGGAGGAGGAGAGGTGGGTGAGCCGGGGAGGGGGGACCGTTAGGCAGACAGGCACGGTGAGGTTTGCAGAAGCCGGTGAGAGCGGAAGGGTGACGTGTTGGACTGGAGGACACAACGGGGAGTTAGGGCGATCTAGGGACCGGCCTGCGTCCCCCCACTGGCTCCAAGGCGGCCCTTTGTCCCTCCCCAGGCGACCTCCCACTCTCCCCACGGGAGCCGTCGGAGCAGCCGGCCGAGGACGAGGAGGATGAAGAGGACGGTGTGGAGCCCGAGGGGCTCGCTTTCCCGCCCCTGCCCCCGCCGCCGCCGCCCCCACCTCCGCCCCCGCCGCCGCCCCCCCGCAGCCGAGAGCAGCGGCGGAACTACCAGCCGCGCTGGCGGGGCGAGTACCTGATGGACTATGACGGCAGCCGGCGCGGCCTGGTGTGCATGGTGTGCGGCGGCGCGCTGGCCACGCTCAAGGTGAGCACCATCAAGCGGCACATTCTGCAGGTGCACCCCTTCTCCATGGACTTCACGCCCGAGGAGCGTCAGACCATCCTCGAGGCCTACGAGGAGGCGGCGCTACGCTGCTATGGCCACGAGGGCTTCGGGCCACCGGCCCCCGCGCCGCGCGACAGTGGTGCCGACCTCAAGCCGGGCGCTGTGTGCCGGGCGTAGCGGACTCTCAGCGCTGGGGCTGGGAGACCCCGGACGTCGCCACTGCTGCCCCTCGCTGGCCGGGCTGGGCGGAGAGCGCAGGCGCCCGGGGCGCACTGTGGGGCCGAGGACCCTGAGCTTGTAGGTCCCTCCGGCCCGCAGGGTCCCCACGTTTCTGAGAAGCTAAAGCGGCCTGCTAAGTGTTTGTTCCCCGGGGGCGGGCCGCCGATTGATTGTCAGTATTAGGGCCGAGGGGGATGGCATGGGGTGGGACTGAAGGTCGCACTAGTCTGTATTCTGCCTTGGTCGCTATCTGCCGGGACCACAGGGCCCTGAGCGGAGGCGGGCGGGCGTGTCCGGACCCCGGTACCAGCCTCCCGGGTGTGCTCTGAGACGAGCACGATGCATCCGGGTCCCCCGCCACACCCTTCGCCCCTCTTCCGCTGCGAGGGGCTCCTTGACGCCCAAGTCAGAATCGGGCGGTAATTTCGGTTTGAGCCCCGGACGGACAGTCCCGCCCCCTCTCAGTCCACTGTGGACGCGCCACGCGGTCTCAGCCCCCAGGGCTTGGGACCGGACTCTGCTTTCCTCTCTCTCCCGCGACGACGCCCACCCTTTGGGAACGCGGGAAGGGCCCCAGCGATCTCCCTGGCAGGTCCGAGAGGGATGTGTAGTTTCGTTCTCCTGTGGAGAACCGGTGGCCCCATACCAGGCCCGTTTTGCTCTTTGTATTTTATTTTGAAACTGTATTTAATGCTTTTATATAAAAGGGGTAGAGGGTGGGGAGCGAGCAGCCCGACTCACCCTTATGTGCAAATGTCTTATTTATTACGAGTGTATCAGAGATAAGCTGTGAGGTGGCAAGAGGAAGGAGCAAGGGCAGGGGTAAGCCCCAAATTGTACTCCTGACTCTTCAGGCTCTCGGCACTCCTAGCTAGTCCCGGGCCAAGCCGCTGCAGAACAGGTCTCCTTGAAGTCAGGTGTGTGTGGGGCAGGGGGTGGCCTGTTGGTGGGACAAGAGGGCTGCCTTTGGAGGATGAGACCCTGGTGTCTGGGAGCTGGGATCACCTCTGCTGGAGGGAAAGTAGAGGGGGCAGAGAGGAAACCCCCATCTGTATCGCCCAAGGTAGAACCTCAGGCCCACTCCTTGTCTGGCCCCGATTAGGAATTGAATTTTATACCGTGGCTTTTCTATCATTTTTGTATTAGCTCAAGATTGTCAGAGTTCCAAAGGACCCAGACAATCAGTACCGTACCCACTCAGATAGGGCACATGCAGCCGTGAAGAATCAAAATAAAACATCAACTCCCCGTTCAGAGTTCTTTCCATTACAGTGAAAGTTTCTTACCGTTAGGCTGAAGGAGACCTTGAGCTGGGCACTGCAGTCACTACCTGGGAATGGCCAGCAGCTGCCCAGTTTCTGGAATGAGTTTGCAGAGCTCTGAAGGGGGTTCCTGGCACCACCACAGGCCTCCATCCGAATTCCATAGGTGGGGCTGCCAGTTGCCTGCTCTTGTCCTCCACAGTAGGGCAAGGGCCCTGGTAATTGGGTTCTTGAAGATACTGAATGGGCTGCCGTTGACAGTGTTTGGCCCTCCAGGGTTTTTAGACAGTATTAATTAAAAGCCTGTGAACAGGGTTTATGGGTGGCACCAGGCTGGGCACTGCCATTCTTTTACTTTCCTCCTTCATGCATGTTGTTTTCAGTTCCCGAGTGAGTATTCGACTACTCTTGCTACTCTGCCAGGTCAGAAATAGTAGGCAAATTGGGGCAGACTATTCGAATCGGCCAAGCCCACTGCTGAAGTTCAGGTAAGGCAGGGCAGGAACTGTCAGAATGCTATTTTTCCTCCAGAGGCCAGTGGGTGTTTGGTGGTGGGGGGCGGCAATACAGCCCCCCAGTGGTTCTCAGACCACCAGCATCACTTGTTAGAATACCAATCTTGGGCCCCACCTCTCAACCCCAAACCCTGTTAAGCCCAGCAGTTGGTCCGAACACCACTGATGGACTCAGGGCCACCAGAGTGACTTCTACTCTGACCCAGCCGTGAGCTCAGAGGTGGGGCTAGGTGATCCCCATCTTCAGGTGTGCCTCCTAACGGCCTGCAGAGCAGGTGGTTTCAAGAAGACTGTGTTTGATGGGATGCTTGCTATTCTGGCCAATACGTACGTGTTATTCTGAATATATATTTATAGACCATGTTACTTAGTGACATTATTTGAACATTTGTAATCGTATTTGTGAAGTTGTTTGCATCAGTCATTTTAAAAATTTCAGCCTGAGTTTTCTAAGAGGGATGCTGTTGAAGGGTCAGAGCAGCCTGGGTCACAGGGAAGAGCAGACTGGAGATGACAAGTGCTTTCAGCAAAGACCTGATCCATTTAGTTACCATTCTTCATGATGGCTGACTCTGTCTCAGTGTACAGAGGCTGTGTGACTGTAGGCGAGGAGCCCACCTAGGTTGGTGTGAAGCTGAGCTGGGATGACAAAGCCCTGTCCACTCACCATCTTCTTTCTCCTAAGATCACCTCTTAGAAGGGCTCTACTTTTCTTCAGAAACCAAATGCACAGCTTTGTTGTACTACGGATAGATATCCTGCCGTTTTGGGAATCTTCGCAGTTGCTCTTTAAAGCTGCCAAAGTGGAGTGGGGGCAGGGGATTGGAAGCCTTGTTTGGTTTCATCTACCCAAACTGTGTATAAAAAATAAAGTTAGGAGAATGACGCCACAGGCATTGTGTTTTCATTTTGTTTTTAATGAATACCACATCAATTTGCAGTTTTCCAGGAACCTTGGGGCTACTGTATTTTATGTTGCACACATATACTCACACAGTTTCATTAGTAATTGATCATCTATAGATTTTTCTTTTAAAAAAGAACAAAACAAATTTCCTGCGTGGCACAATGATCTGTCCCAAGTATCTAAACCCAGCAGCAACAAAACAAGAGAGCTAGGTGTGGAGGCTCCTCGAGAGGGGAATGCCCAGATAGATGAGAAGTACACGAACTTCCTGGCCAGGCTGAGGAAGGAGAAGGTATTTCCTACTGATAGAAGACCAGTAAACATTTGAAAAGGAAACAGAACTAAAAAAAATATCACAAAATAAGGCCAGAGAACCTCTTAACCAATAAAATCTCCAATTTGCCAAAAACAGGTGGGAAGAGAATTTCCTTCCAAGATCTCCCAGAACTGCCTGGGGACTCCCTCTGGGTCCTCGGAACTACTGGTTACAGCAACCTGGAGGAACTCACAGATGACTTTTCTTTCATGCTACAGAATTTTCTGGTTGAAGGGGAGGAAGACACATGTCACAAACGGAGTCAAAGTTTCTCTGTATGATATCATCAGAGTAGTTCTGCTTCCTTTTCACCTGCACAAAGCCCATCCAACCAGCCCGTCTGGTCACCCTGACCTTCAACTTCTCAGAAAACCCTTAAAAGCAGCAGCTGCCTGGGCCACAGCAGAAATGCTAGCACATTTTAGCTCTGAAAATGCAAAGAGGCCTCAGATGCCCCCTCCAAGCCCATACACTAGCCTCGCTACAGTCACCACCTTCCTAGGAACCACGAAGTACACCTCTCTACACTCATCTCTGGTCTCTTGGCTACAAAGACACAACCTTGGCAAGCCAGCACAGGTCACAGGTAGACCACCTGAAGAAGAAAGTTATAGGGAAAAGATAAAGATTTTGAAACAGTTTCTGTTTCTGCAGTTAATCCCCCCCCCCCCACCAATGCCCCCAAGGCCTGAGACAGGATTACAAGAACTCAGTAACTGAGGAGCCCACATGCAGGGTGGTTTTGTTCTCTAAGGAGTTTACAGCAGCGTACAGCAGTTACAGACATTTATTTTGTCACAGGAAAAGTACAACCATATTTATTAAACGAAGTGTATAGGAAGAGGGAGGAAAGCACATTTCAGTTGTGAATTCTCACACTCCAGCTTAGAACTGGTGTCCACACAGATACCACCCTGCCGAGGGTCGGAGCTTTTCCATTCCTGGCTCCTGGCTCCGCGGGAGAGCGCGGGACAAGCCACAGCGCAGCAGCTCCCAGCCCTCCTTTCCAGTCCCGCTTCCCTTCGTGTTGACCAGATGGCTTTCTAGGAGTCAGGAATTAGCGCTGTCCCCTATACATTATTCAGAGTTGGAAGTGACCAAGTGAAGAAGAGGAATATTAAGAGTAGCTGCTCACATTGTAGGGCAGAGGAAGACAGAGGATTTACAAAAAAATAACCCCCCGCCCTGGGAAGGAATCCCACTCCCATCCCTAAATAATTTCTTCATAAATTAATCATTATTTCTTAACTTAAAAATAAGAGGGAAACTGACGGGAAGCTGTGTCAAACTTACATTGAAATTGGGTCAGCGCACCGGAGAATTGTATTTTTTAATCTTTCACTTCTCTCTTGACCTTCAACCTTTCCCCTTTCAAACTACAGGCCAAAGCTCCATCACCATTAAAGGTACTGATTTACCCATTAGTTTGATTCTTTATTCTTTAGGGTTCTAAAATAATCCCATTCTTTTTCCCGTCCAACAATTCCTGTGCTTGATACTGAGGATACAGGGCAAGGAGAGGAGAAATCAATCACCCAATGAAAACATAAGCTTGGAATGCAGGCTCAAGCTGACATGGAACGCGTTCCTTCCGAGGACAGGTAACAAGGCTATTATAACTATTAAATGGGGTTTTAGTACGTGGTGCAGTTCTGGCTGCCATGTGCTTAGTCGGCCTTCTTTTTGGCGATTCCAGGGAGTTTTGCTTGGATCCTGTTGAGGAAAAAACCAGAAGGTGAAGACATAAGCATTTGTTTTACGTTTCTGTTTGCACTGTGATCCTAGAAGTCATCCCTGACTTGCTGCAGGGCTGTGGAAAACAGTCTCCAGTTTTCACAAGTATACCTGGAAGAAAAGCAGCAGGGCTGAGAGCCCCCCACCCCCACCCCAGCACTGCCATGCTGCTGCCTGACCTCTTTCTTTCACAGCCAGAACTTTCTCGGGTCTTCACTGGGGATAAGCTCTGCTGACTGACTGTGACCTGCCCACCGGCAATCAGGGGCACAGTGATGTGGCTTCTCATCTCTCCTGGCCACCACTAATGCTGCCCAGGCCACCAGGAGTCAAGGGTCAGGGGTGCCTGGTTCTTACACACCGCACACCAGCTCTGCCCTTGATTCTAGAAGGAGTTCTGAGAGCATGAAGTGATTCCCTCACTCCAGTCACTCACACACCGAAACCGATTCTCCAGAGCAGGTGGCCAGGCTTGGACACCACTTGTAACCATGGCATTGGTTCTAAAGTGAAGCTATGCTCATCTCTGCCAAGTCAGCCGTATAATTATGCTAAGGCTCCAGTGTCCACCGATGTGTGTAAGTAAGAAAGGAGCACGCGCCAGTGAAGCTCCTGGCATCCGTCCGAGCTGCGAGTCTGGGGCGTAAAGAGAGTTGAAAAAAACTGGGGGTGGGGGTGGGGGTGGGTGCGTGGGTCTCAACAATTTGTGACATTTTGTTTCTTAAAGATGATATGAAGAAAAACATGGAAAATGTTACAACATTTTCATTCTAAGTATTAGGTTCATAAACATTTGCTATCAATAATTTTTTTTAAAATTTAAAGTTCACTAAAATGTGGCTCCTAAATCACACACTTACTTCTCAACAATTGACTTGGTCTGGTCCCGAGCAATGGCCACATAGTGGTCAATCTGGGTCTTAAAGGAAGGAAAGGAGGCTCAGTTCTGGTTACACAAAGATTAACAATTTCCCCGAAAACACAGGTCTTTTGTCAAGTTTAACCAATTTTCTAACACTATTGAATATTGTAAAATAAAAAGAATGCCCACTTTCAAAAATGTGCAAAAACTACAGACTTCAAACGATGCCCTAAATGCCCCACAACTTTGTTGACACACAAATCACTCATCTGTTGGTGAGATGTAAACCTGACCTGCTTAAGGAGCTCCTCACAGACATGGAGTCAAGCAGCTTTGAATACTAGAAAGTGTGTGCTAGCCTATACTCTGTAATCGCAAATGTGGACTGGCTCCTGGCTGAGATGAAACCATCAAACCCCAAAAAGTCATGAATAAAGTTTGTTGATGGAGTCCAATTTTAACCGCTGACGAACTTCACAGCATCTAGTGTTCGCCCCCACACCACCCACAATGCAAACACGGATGGAGTCCCTTAGTAGCCTGCTCTTTATGTTTCTTTTCAGACACAATTGTTTTGTTTCATGTACAAAATTTTGTTATAAAATTTAAATAACAAATAAGCACCATCCTAAAAACTCCCAAATTGAATGAAACTAGTTCCTCAATAGTAACAGCTTCCTGAGCTACTAAGACCACTCAGTATTTGTTGTTAAGTGCCATCGAGTCAGTTCTGACTCATAGCGACCCTGTACAGAGTTTCCAAGGCGCGGCTGGGTGAGTTCAAACCGCTGACTCTTTTGGTCCCATGCGTTTTCCTGCAGCGCCACACCTCGACTCCATTCAGTATTTAGAGCCTGTCAGCATCAGAAGCTTTAAAACCGAACTCTCTGTACTAGCCCCCTCAAAAAGCTAAATCTTGCAATAAAAAAAGTGTTTTCTCTCTGAAGAATCTTATTAGCTATACAAAAATCTACAGTTTTCATACTGAAGCTACTCCTAAGCTGCACTTGAATTTATATTCTTAGCGAAGTAACTGCCTGAGCACATAATCAGATACTCTTCATCTTCCTCCTCATCTTCATTTTCGGGCTCATTCCTGCTGAGCCTGTTGGGTCTCCCAGGACCCTTCCGTTCTGACTTCCCTTTTGCTCTCGGTGGCATGCTATGTGACAATAACCTTTTCAGCGTTCTCACTTAGCTCGGACGCTTTCTGTTCATATGGTTGTTAATCTTGGGCTGACTCATCAAATGACGTTGCACCCAGTCTCTCTGCAGTATCCCAAGCGGGTGGGCCATGTTCAGAGCAGAAGGCTGCTGGTGGCACTGGGACCCCTTAGGGAGGACATGACATTTCCTAACTTCCTGTCTTAGTGAGATCTCCCACTTCTGGCCTTATCTTCACATTTCTTTTTCTTTGTAGACGTGGTCTTCCATCTCTCAGAACACTTTTTGGAGAACTCAGCGATGGGAGGGTCTGGGTGTTTCTGCTTGGGCTCCTCTGGGCAGGTCCGCATGAAGAAGGCATGGGGACAGTTTCTCTCTCAGCTTGCTTCCTTTCAAGGGCTCTAGCATGAACTCATCTATTTCAGACGAAGGTTTGATTTATGTTATCTTAAGCTCACTTTTTGAATACTATATTTCACGAAAATAACATCTGCATCATATGCTTTTCCCCAGGAGTCAGTGCCCCGGGTGGGTTATTTGTGTGGGTGCATTATATGTGTGGATTATAGTATATAAACAGATAATAAAAATTCAAAAGGCATCAAGTTATGAAAAAGGGGCCTCCTTCCTTCCCCAGATACCTAGTTTCTCCCCTTGTAGGAAAAACCACTGTTTCTCCTAGGCACCTAACTTAAAATAAATAAATAAATAAATAATCAGATTTTATAAATGATGGTTATAAAAAAGACTGCTTGGAACTTCTAATGCCTAAAAACATGAACTAGCTAGTCATCTTTATGGCAAATCTGAACTGAAATTAGGAAGACAAATGCTTACCTTGTACTTCTCATAGACAATTGGAACACTGAAAATGAGCAGTTCGGCTATAACACAAAACATGACAAGTGTAAATCCAAGGTAGTCACAAAAGACAAACACATTTTTCCTCATAAAATGGAGGGAAACAATCTTCCTTAAAATGAGAAATCCCAGCTAGACTTCTCAATTAAGGTGTAGCACTGTAGGATAAGCACTGGACTCTAACTTAAAGATGGGCAGTTCAAACCCAGAAGTCACTCGTCAGAACCCCTGTATAAGGGTCAGTATGAGTTGGAACTGCCTCCACGGCACTTAATAGCAAGGTGAAGAAGGCTAGTTTAAGGAGGTATGGAATGCCTCCCCTGGCACACAAGCTGCCTTCTCTGTACCACAAGCAATTTCCAAAGTATGAAATAAAATCCGTATATTACATAAAATCTAGACAACTCTTCCTTTACTTCTTGCTGTTTGTTTCTTTATAAAAAACCAGCTGCCACCGAGTCAATTCCCCAGATGTGTCAGAGTAGAACTGCCTGCTACGGCGTTCTCAATGGCTGGCCTTCCGGTTAGACTCCTACCTTCAACCTCGAGTTAGCAGCTGAGAGTGGCAGCTGCCTGCATCACCTAGGGACTCCCATCTCCTCACAGCTGGGAGCACTCAGTGAGCAGGAACACACACAGAGGCTCCTCCAGATCGAGTTTAAAGTCTCTCCAGTGTTACGAGAGGCAGGGGCCTGTGGACTAAGTGGAGCCATTCTCTTAACTCCTACTCTGACCAATTATTTTACAAGTATAGAAAAATGTTCTTTGTCTCCTTACCTAAAATCAAAAGGGTGATCCCATTAAACACTGCACCAACATAGGTCATCAGCCACATGAATACAGCCAGCTGTGAAGGTCAAGGTCAGAATGGTTATGTAGGACTAACGCACAATTCAGACTACCTGATGCACTGAAATCTGTGCTTATCTAGTGATGTCTACCATTAGTAAAGTTCCAAACGAAGGTCCCCTACTAGCATTACACAGCTGAGGTAACGTAAGAGAGGCCCCGCAAGGCCACTCCGTCAGCCACAGCCTCACTGCTCCAGGATGAGGAGATGCCGTCTCTCCTGGCTCCTCGTCCCACTTTTACAGATGGATTGTGACAGGTGTCAACACTGTGATTTGTGAAACCAACCTACTGGCTGCTCTTCCTCAGAAAGGTAACCCAGTTGCACGTTTTTCCAGCCTTACCACCCAGAGTAACAGAAGTAACAAACCTTCAAGGAGTCCACCAGATCATCCACCAGGAAGAGACGGATAATGAGTTTCAGGGCCTTGTTGACGTGCACCATAGCAGCATTCACATAGTTATGGAAAGCTTCCGAGGACAGGGTCATGTCCACATCCAGGTAGGCTCTTTGGAAGAAGGAATGACAGTCAGGCATTTGACTTCAGAGAAGACTTCTTGGAAGGAGTAGCAGAGCAGTTAACTATAGCACGTGGGAAACTGACCCTAGGGGCAACTTAGGAATCTGTAGGAGCCTTTCTGGTTGTCATGAGGTGGGGTAGACAAACCACTGTCATTTAGTAAACAGAAGCAAAGATATCTGTAAAATGTGGAGAGTCCTGCCCAGTAAAGGACTGTCCTATGCCTGGCATCATTTCTTTTGCTCCACTGGACAGTCCTAAGAGTGAAAGCCTATCTATAATTATCAAAAGTCTGGAACACATAAACACAAGGGATTTTATACCCAGTTTTAGCATAGCCTGAAATTTCTAAAAGTATATACTGTTGTTTATGCTTAGACTTTAATATAATAAAGATTTTTTTTCACCATTTTGAAATTGGGGCTCATACATGTAGCTGCATGTGATTTCGTTTTTTTATCCATGACTCTCTCTTCCTTCCTACCCCTAGTAACCATCAAAGAATGTTTCTTTTAGTATGGCAACCTTTTCTTGACTTTTTACAATAGTAATTTCATACAATATTTGTCCTTTTGTGTGTGTATTATATATGATGTATTTTGATATAGTCAAGTCAATTAAACAATGATGGAAATAAAAAAATCATAAATCATCTTCTATTTTATCTTCCTTTATAACTAAGAGTATTTAAAATTTTTGTCTATAAACAGATTAGCTATGAATTTCATTTCAGAATATTAAAAGAAGTATGATTATTTGTTAAAAAAGTAAAAAGGGAAGATGGAGGGATTTCTGGCAAGATGGCAGACTAGGCCGACACACTTCATGTACTCTCCACAACAAAGATAATGCATGACCACATAAAACAGACAAGATGAAACTTCTGGCACCCTGAACTTGAGAAGAAAGCTTAGAGCAGTGGATGGAGTGCTTGTTGGGAGGAGGGACCGAGCAGGGACAGAGAGAGAGGGAGACTGACTGGTGATGGACGGACTGGCCTGATGCAGCCCGCCCATCTGTGAGCAGCTTGGGCAGTAGAAGTAGGCCTCACAGAGCAGATTTGCAAGAGCGATAAGAAAGGTGTGATTTCTTCTTTTTCCCCAAGTTCCCCTTGTGACCAGAGGTGTGACCAGGTCCCACTCTCATCCACCCCCAGTACAGACCCTGCTCTCCGGCTGTTTAGAGCCACATGGTTGGGAACCACGTCAGTGTGAATGGGAGCCAGATGTGCTGTTTTGGTGTGCCGCTTTGGTTCCTGGACCTACAAAAGCCACAGAGCCACCAGACAAACATTTAATCAGTCACCCTGCCCCCAGCTTCCCTGTGTCCCTAACACTGAAATCAGCTTCACTGGGGTTCCCACAAACTACTTCTGATTGAGTGCCCTGAACACAGGTAACACAGGGGTGAAGAAGAGCATCACCTAGGGCCAGGGGCTCTGCAGTCACACCCTTCTCAACCATCTTGAGAGCTCCTTGAATTACAGGTTCAATTTTTCCTCTCTAGGTCTCAACTGTACTGTTTGTTTTTACAAAAACAGCCACCCCACTATGCTCCACAGACAACAGACAATTTTAGCTCACACAAAAAAACAAGAGAGAATGATTCAGATGCAGAATCAAAAGCAGTTTCTGAGGAAGAAAAGGTAACAGAATTAATTGAAAAATAATTAAAAAGAATGATAGTTAGGTACCTTCAAAGGACTGATAGAAAGACAGAGGAAGGTAAGGAGAACACAGGGGCAGATGTGAAGCAATGGGAGCCTGAATTAGTGGGCTTGAAGAGTAATCTCTCAATACTAGCATGCTAGAAGAACAGAGAAAGAATGAAAAACTCTAAAGAATCATACATCCAGCAAAGCTGTCCTTCAAATATGACAGTGAAATTAGGACATTTCCAGATAAAAATTAAAGGAATTTGTAATGACCAGATAGATCAACTTTACAAAAAATGCTAAAGGGTGTTCTTTGGATTGAGAACCAACAACAGCAGACAACAACCTGAGATGACCACACAACATGGCCAGAACTCAATCCAAACATTTAAAGTAAATGAAAATAGGGAACCAGAGGTATCAACGTATAATGAAGTCAGCTACAAAGCAAAAAGAGGGACTAGTGTAGATACAGAACTTCCAAGTGACAAGGAAGTTAAGTAGATCTCAAGATAAAACAGACTGTCTTAAGCCGGGAGAAAATTAACAAATTACAGGATAACCTCAAAGAGGAAAATCACAAAGATTTAGTAAACATTAACATAACAGAAGTGAAAATGGTAAGAAAAATCACAAACAAAACGAACTCAGCAATGAAAATTATGTGGAACAAAGAATCCAGCAACACAGAAAAACGCCATCAATTCCGATCTACTGATAATTACACTGAATGTAAATGGATTCAATATACCAGTCAAGAGACATCAAAAGCAGAATGGATAAGAAAACAGGATCCTTCAATATTCTGTCTACAAGAGACATTATCAAAAAGATGGAGTCAGCCTAAATCCCCATCAACCATAGAATGGTTAAACAAACTTTGATCCAGGCACACAATGGTATACTACAAAAATAATGACAAATGATTTGTAAAAGACCTCACAATGTGGTTGAGCCTCGAGCACATTATGCTGAGTTAAGTTAGCCAATCACAAAAGGAAAAACAGTGTATATTGTTGTGAGACCAGTGCTATGAAAAAGCTAATAAAAAGGTTTTCTTGATAAAAAGAAACGATCTATGATGGTTATGGGGAGGGGGATGGAGGGAAAATTGAAAATTATTCATGGGCTAAGGGTAAACAAATTAACATGGTATCAAGAGACAGATGGAGAAATGCAATAGTTAAAGTGAATAGAGGTAAATTCTGTTAACTGTTGGTACGAGGAAAGGATTGCAATCATGTACAGAATAAAGAAGCAAAGTGTACGATTTGTTGAATGTAAAGCTGATGAGCTGCGCGGTAAGCCTTCACTCAATTTACAATAAAAAGTTTAAAAAAAAAAAAGGTAAAAAGGAGGATGGGGGACACTGAGTTTGTAAGAACTGAAAACTACGGAGTCGTCCACCAAAGAGAAAAACTTGGTTCTGTTCCCAGACACACTGTCGCGGTGACGTCTAAGTACGGCCTCACAGTATGGTCATTCACTCAGTGCTTCCTGAGACCCTAAGGTGTTCCAGACACTCCGCTCGCTAGGTGCTGGGAAAGGTCAGACTGCTTTAGCTGCAGCACTTTTGCAACCTGTGGGACATATATTGTTGTTAAGTGAGGGCTAATTACCTTCCAACTCACAGCGGCCCTGTTAAGGGTTTCTGAGGAACTGCTGGTGAGCAGCAGTTCAGAGCTTGAATTTTCCTCTCCTGAGGTTTAGTGGGAAGGTGCTATCCCACTTTAAGTGCCTATTCCACGCTGAGGGACTGTGTAACTATGAACATCTGGAAAAATGGGTGTCAGCCCATCCCACTCCCTCCAAATTTCAGAGGTACCACGGGGCATAGATACGCCAAATATCGTTATCAAAATCTGCATTACTCCAAAAAGTTCATTGCGCTTAAAAAGTCTTCTTCCATTACTGAAAATAACCGATTTCAACAAAAAGCTTGGTCTTTCAAGAGTAGAGGGCCCGACACATCTACGATCTGTCGGGGAAACTGAAAACTAATTAAGCATGCTTTTGTTTCTACTTATTAAAATATTTAACATTAAATATAAAATCCATTAAGATCTTACTTTTCAAGCTGTGCAGCTGTTTTCACCCTCTGTGTCTGCGTTGATCTTCACCCATCAACATAAGCTCACTGTTCCCTGAAGTTCCTACTTAATCTTCTGAGCTGCGGTTGTCAATTTGATCCTTTATAGTTTTTAATGGGCCCTGAGGGTCAATGTACTGGACTGCAAAGTTGGTCTGAACCACAAGGTCGGCAGTTCAAGCTCACCAGCTGCTTCCCAGATATCCTATACGGGGTAGCTATGGGTTGGAACTGACTCGACCGCAGTTGACAACAACAATGCTCAATCCAGACAGACTTTTTTTTTTTGGATTGAGTATTGTTGTTAAGTGCCATCGAGTCGGTTCCTACTCATAGGAACCCTGAATAGGATTTCCCAGCCATTCCTCAGAAACCCTATTCAGGATCGCTTTGAGTTGGAACTGACTCGATGGCACTTAACAACAATGCTGATCAATCAACGTAGACTTTTTTTCACTTGTTAAGCAAAACTATTGTTTGGTTTTAAGAAAACTTTAGGGAATATTTTTGGCTGAAGGTTTAGAGTCCATCTCAGGGCTATTGTTCAGGGGTTCAACCAGCCCCCAGGGATCCAGAAAGTCTAGAGTACGTGAGAATTTGAAATTCTGCTCAGTTTGCAATACATTTTTAGTATCACAATATAGATTTAAATTATTCCTTCTATTGTCACCAAGGAGCGTGATGTGATGGCTCCATATGATAAACACTGGACTGAGAACCATAAATGAGGCAGCAGATGGGGCCCATCTGCCACTCTGCGGGAGAAAGATGAGGCTTTTTGCTGCCTCAAAGAGTTACAGCCTTGGAAGGCCTATACAGGGTTACTATGAGTTGAATATGACTGAATGGCACTAACAACAATTGTTGCCACAAGAAAATACAAGGTTCAGAGCTGCAGCTAATTGGAGAGTCTTATTCTCCTGCAGACCTGACATGTCACAACAGAAAGGTTTTTATAAACTGTCATTTGCTAGTGTTAAAATAAAAATGCTTTATGAGCCAAAATTTTTCAGAAGACTATGGTGTGGCACTGTGGGTTAATATGCTGAACTGCACAGTTGGTTTGAACTGCAAGGTTGGTGGTTCAAGTTCACCAGCTGCTCCTAGGAAACCCTATACAGAATCACTATGGGTTGGAACCAACTAGATGGCACTTTAACGATAAACAGCAACAACAAATGGTGAGGGCAAACACTTGTTACAGTTACAACACTTTAAAAGAGAGCTAACAGTTGGATTCTGGACAATCCGTGACCTATACAGTTCATCAGGAGCCATCCTGCACATTCAGAGGTCCCGGGCAGAGTGGGAGAAAATGTAGACCAAAACTTACTGGTCAGAAAGTGACTGGAGGGACCCGAGACTGTGGCCCTCAACCACCCTTCAGGTCTGGAAAGGAATTCTCCCACGCAGCCCCTGGGAGTTTACACCTGCACTCGGGACCCTACTGCACTAAGTGGCTGACTCCGACGCCGTCCTTTCCCTCCCTGTTCAGGAGTTCAGTCTTGTTTGGTCTTGACGTGAATCTCGACTTTTGTCAAAAGGTTCTTGGCTTGTAAGCTGGTCACTTCCTAAGGTAATCTCGGGGTCTCCAGCTGATGGTCTGCACCCTTGGTCAGCTGCATTAGGCCCTAAGATGATTGCGTTTAGGCAGGTCCGGAATCTGATCAGCCCCAATTAGGCCTTTACTGAAATGCAGAAGGTTGGCTGTGACGCCTGAACTCACTTGAATGGGTGGCCTTCTTCTGACTTCTGTACAGCTTGAATGACAGACTTGTAGACCCTGAAGCTGATGGTGACAGACAGAAGGGCCAAGATGAGGTACGAAAGCACACTGATGACACTGAAGGCTGCCAGGGAGAGCAGCACAATTAGTGTGCTGCCGAAGACAACCCCGGTTTTCTTCACATCTCTCCAGAAAATCAGATCGTGCACTACCAAAAAAAAAAAACACAGGGGGGACATAAATTATTAAGTTACAAGAACACACATGAGCTGCAAGGCCAGGACTGCACCCTGGCTGTGTCTTACATTACGCTAGCACACAATTACAGGTGTACCCCACTTGTCAAGCACCTGATAAGTGAAAATCAAATTATGTTGGGTGACGATTCATACTGCAAAAGGTTCCCCTGCTGCATAAATCAGCTTTCAGGACAGGGTTCTAAAAACTTGTGAGCTTATTTTTTGAGAGATGCTTAGTCAAGTATCCTAATGCAAAGTGTCATATACTTCAAACATCATGGCAGAACGGATGACAAGGTTAAGTATATCAAAATCTTGATAACCGTTGGTAAGATTAAAGAAATTATACATATAAATTGGGAGGGTGGTGGCTCCATACAATAAGCAATGGACTGGGAACAACAAAGTCTGCAGTTCGAGCCCACTAACCACTCCGTGGGAGAAAGATGAGGCTTTCTACTCCCTGCAAGATACAAAACCTTGGAAACCCTGTACTGGGTGGCTGAGTTGGAATCAACTCAACGGCACCTAACAACCTATAAGTCAGTGGGAATCACAGAATATAAAAGCACTGTTAACTTGAAATGTGTATATTAGGGACAGCATAGACAAAAGTGAAAAACCATGGACCAAGCCCAGTGTCAGAGTCGTGGTGTGGTGCCGGGGCATATGCACTAGACCTCAGGCCAGTGTGAACCGCAAGTCAACTCCATGACATCCAGTTCTTTCCCACATTTGACTAGAAAACTCTCCTTCTCTGAAGCCTAACTTGCTGGATCCTGACATTACAGACCTGCTGTTTATCTAAATGAAATAATCACTGGTTCCGAGATGTCGGCTGGGGAAAGTGACTTACTAAGAAAAGGAAAAGGTGTTACAAGCATCCAAGACAGCAATGCCATGGAGAAGAGAGAAAATGGAGAAGCAACTTGGGTGTACCTGGCTGCAGCTGAGGTCAGGATGAGGGAGCACTGGGAACTTAAGAATCGACACTAAACAACATTCCTAGACCTGTACCACGTACACATAAAGCAGCGTTCACATGACTAAGACAACATGACCAGTTTCAACAGTGATGCTTAGAGGCTGAACATCACCAGTAATGGGGCAAACTAATGTCATGACTTTTATAGCATTCCTGCCAAGAGCATACAAGCTGAATCTGACACAGAACTTCCAGAGGTTCAAGACAAATTCAGAAGACGATGTAGAATGAGGGATATCACTACTGAAGTCAGCTGCGTTTGGGTTGCACAGGCTTTCGATTGTGTGCAACATGACAAAGTATGGACAGCACTGGGGAGAATGAATATTCCTGACCACTTAATTAGGCTCAGGGGGAACCTATACATAGACCACGAGGCAGCTGTTTGACCAGAACAGAGAACACCGAACGGTTTAAAATTAGGAAAGGTTTGTGCCAGAGTTGTATTATTTCATCACATTTATTCAATCTATATGCTGAGCAAATAATCCAAGAAGCTGGCTTGTATGAAGAAAAAGGTGGCATCAGAAATGGAGGAAGACTCATTAACAACCTGCGATACATAGACGATACAACTTTGCTTGCTGAAAGTGAAGAGGAGTTACTGATGAAGATCAAAGACCACAGCCTTTGTTATGGGTTGCACCTCAATGTAAAGAAAGCAAAAATCCTCACCACTGGACCAATAAACAACATCCAAATAAATAGAGACAAGGTTGAAACTGTCAAAAACTTCATTTTGCTTAGATCAACCATCAACAATCATGGAAGCAGTGGTCAAGAAATCAAACGACGTATTGGCATTAGGCAAATCTGCTACAGAAGGACCTCTTTAAAGTGTTGAAGAGCAAAGATGTCAGCTTGAGGACTAAGGTGTGCCTGACCCAAGCCATGGTATTTTCAATCACCTCATATGCATGTGAAAGCTGGACAGTCAATAAGGAAGACTGTAGAAGAATTGATGCATCTGAGCTATGTTGTTGGAGGGGAATATTGAAAGTGCCGTAGAGAACTAACAAATCTGTGTTGGAAGAAGTACAGCCAGAATGCTCCCTGGAAGCCAGGATGACCAGACTTCGCCTCTCATACTTTGGACATATAGTCATCAGGAGGGACCAGTTGCTGGAGAAGGATATCATGTTTGGTAAGATGCAGGGTCAGTGAAAAAGAAGACCCTAAATGAGATGGACTGGCACAATGGCAGCAGCAATGGGCTCTAACGTAGCAACAATTGTGAGGTTGGCGCAGGACCAGGCAGTGTCTCATTCTGTTGTGCACAGGGTTGTTATGAGTTAGTACCAACTCGATGGCACCTAACAACAACAATCATAAGAAAACTCCACACAAAGCTCAATTCAGATAGTCTATAAACAACTGCCCTATGTTCTTCAAAAACAGCAGTGGCGTGAGTCACTGAAGGGCTGAGAAAAGTAAGGAGACATGGCAACTTAGTATGCTCCTACACTGGACCCTGGGCACCAAAACCCTAAGCAACTGTGGTAAACAGATTCTGTCTCACAACAACCTTACAGGACAGGGCAGAACTAACCCACAGGGTTTCCAAGACTGTAATCTTAGAAGAAGCAGACTGTCACATCATTCTTCTGTGGAGTAGCTGATAGACTCGAACCACCAAACTTTTGGGCTCCTTCTGACCCTGGGTAAGGGGGGTAGAAATAACTAAAAAGAACATCATTGAATATGGAATACATAATTGATAAACACTCTTTATACTGGTGGCACCATGGTTACACACTGGACTACTAACTGCAAGGTTCGCAGTTCACAGCCACCAGCACTCTGTGCTAAGAAAGATGAGACTTTCTGCTTCTGTCGGCTACCATGCTGAGTGGGGATGAGTCAGAACTGACTCAAAGGCACACAACAGGGGCGGGGAGAGCCCTGGTGGTGCAGTGGTTAAGCACATGACTACTAACAGAAACACCACAGTTTGAAATCACTGGGGATCTGCCCCCATAAAGACTGGGAAGCCCACTGGGGCAGGTCAAGTGGGACACACTGACGCTATGGCAAGGGTGGAGAGGGAAAGACACGTGGCAAACATGGCCATCAGACACCAGTGAGTGCATCCGAGCCAAGGGTATATGGGATTCTGAAAGAAGAAATGATGGTCTTGTTCCACTTAAACAACTGCAATCACATAGTAAAGGAATGTGCACACCTGTTGGGCACTCTTCAAAACCTGGAATCAAACTGGTCACCACCTCCTTGTTTCCTATTCTACGATGCTTGGCTTGGAGTTCTTTTCCTTTAAAACTTTTGATTGTGAATCGAATGAAGGTTTACAGAGTAGACCATCCATTTTACATTCAACAAAACATATAGACTTCATTTGATCTCAATGATTACAATTCCCTCCATGTTCCATCAGTTCACAGTATTCACCTTGATTCCCTTTAGCTCTTGCCCTCCTCCCGGTGTCCTCCCCACCAGGAGGTTTCTTCTGCCAGCCTCTTCTCATTGTATCTTACGTCCCTTGCCACCCAAGTTAACATGTGTCTACCTCCTATAGCCAGTGAGCAAGTCCCCTTCCCTCCCAGGCCTGGTAACCACCATAGAATGGTTCTTTAACATGGAAACCTTTTCACACCAGTGGTCTTGCATGGGACTTTGAAAAATTTAGTTTGAAATATTTGAAAAACAGAGAGAAAAAGAAGAGAAGAGAAGGCTGCAGTCCAGAGGAAAACAATATTGATATTTTAGAGAACAAAAAAACAAGGGTTAAAAAAAGACACTGGCCTAAATGTAAGTTAAAATTTGTGCAAATTAGAAAAGGATACCTTGTTCTGAAGAACTAGTATAGTAGTCGAGCTTACAATGATTACACGATTACATGTATAAATAGTGACCCCTAGAAGGGTGTTTCTCTACTATTGGTAACCATAACACTCACGGAAGCAGGATGCAAGAAATCAAAGGACGTATTGCATTAGGCAAATCTGCTGCACAAGACCTTTTGAAAGTGTTGAAGAGCAAAGATGTCAGCTTGAGGACCAAGGTGCATCTCACCCAAGCCATGGTATTTTCAATAACCTCATATACATGCGAAAGCTGGATAGTGAATAAGGAAGACGGCAGAATTGATGCACTTGAATTGTGGTGTTGGAGGAGAATACTGAAAGTGCCATGGGCTGCCAAAAGAACCAACAGATCTGTGCTGGAAGAATTGTATCCAGGGTGTTTCTTGGAGGCCAGGATGGCTAAATTTCATCTCTCATACTTCAGACATGTTGTCAGGAGGGACCAGTTGCTGGAGAAGGATATCATGTTTGGTAAGGTGAAGGGTCAAAGAAAAAGAGGAAGAGCTCTAGCGAGGTGGACTGACCAAGTGCCAGCATCAATGAACTCCAGCATGGCAACAATTGTGAGGTTGGCCCAGGACTGGGCAGTGTTTTGCTCTGTTTATACATAGGGTCCCTCTGAGTCAGTACTGACTCGATGGCACCTAACAACAACAACAAAGAAGGGTATACAATGGTATATACAAAAGTAAACCAAAGCCACTGCCGCTGACTCACAGCAACCCTGTAAGATGGACTACACCTTCTCCACAGGATCTGGGGACTAAATCTTTAAGGGAGCAGACAGCCTCCTCTTTCTCCTGTGGAGCAACTGCTAAGTTTCAGACTGCCAGCCTTGTAGTTAGTTAACAGTTCAATGAGTAACTCATTACACCACAAGAGTGCCTTGCATAATAAATAGTATGCTGTTGTTAATGAAGTGTCTTCAAGTCGATTCCAACTCATAGTGAGCCTGTATAGGGTTTCTGAGAAGCAGCTGATGGGTTTGACCAACCTTCGGTGAGCAGTCTAGTGCTCATCCGACAGTTGTTAAGTGCTGTCAAGTCAGTTCCGACCCATAGTGACCCTGTATAGGGTTTCCTAGGAGCAGCTGGTGAGTCTTGCAGCTCCAACAGCTTAGCAGTGTGGCGCATTAACCCACAGCACCACACCCCAAAGTAAGGGGTAGAATTAAGGTTTGGAGTAGAAGAAGGAAATACACTACATAAGGGAGAGCTTGGAAAAGAGGGTTCAATATGTCCAACCTTGGTCTGGAATGCTTCCCCCAACTTCCGACGGCTTGCCCCTTTACTTCCTTCAGGTCATGGCTGTGGGTTACTGACCACCCTAACACCTCTTTCCTCATTCTCTATCCCATGTGCCTTTGAGTCGGTTAGGACTCATATAGCAACCCTGTCTTCCAGAGTGGCTCCAATAGGCTTTTCAAGTCTATTGTTGAATACTTTAAGTATGGACCTAGCTAAGGACTGAGAAACAGTGTAACAGCTTCCATTTGTTTCCTGATAATTCTCCCTAAACTCAAATTCTTACACTTAAGGAGCTCTGGTAGTGTAGTGGTTACGAATTGGGCTGCAAACCTTAAGGTCAGCAGTTCGAAACCACCAGCCACTCTACAGGAGAAAGATGAGGCTTTCTGCTCCCATAAAAATTTACAGCCATGGAAACCCTGTACAGGGTCACTATGGGTTGGAACCAACTCTACGGCACATAACAACAACTGTCAACAGCACACTAAGGAAGGAAAGCATGAGAAATTCTAGAAACTAGCATGGGCTTTCAAAACTTGTACTTCTCTGACCCTAGGGGAAAGAGCTGTTGTGTCCAAAGAGTTGGTTCCAATCCCACTGGACAGAGCAGAACTGTCCCACAGGGTCTTTTCTCCCAGCAGGGCAGCTGCTGAGGTTGAACTGCTGATCTCATGATTAGCAATGCGTGCTTTACCACAGTGCCACCAAGGCTCCCAGGAACAGTTTGAAGGATGAAAACCATGAGAGAAAGCTGAGAAATGAGGCAGTTGCCAAAAGTTTAAAATGTAAAACGTAAATCTTGGTTTGAGGTGTACTTCATAACCATGAAACCCAAAAAGAAGTTTATGTACTTTTGCTGTTGCCGCTCTCTTCTACTTTCATTTACATTCCTACCGCCACAGGTAGCGTACTGATTACCAATCATCGGGCTGCTAATCTCACGGTCAGCAGTTAGAAACTATCGGTTACTCCCGTAAAGATTCACAGCCTCGGAAACCCCGCATAGGGTCGCTGTGAGTCGGAACTGACTCCACGGCACTTAACAACAACAAGTGCCACAGGTAGGTACTTTTTCCAACAGGTAGGTTCCTTATTCTTAAATGTTATCTTACCTAGTCACCTTCTATTGAATTTCCTATTCATCATTTCCCTCCTATTTTCCTAGTGACTGTCTATCGTGTGCAGGCAAGTTGGGAACAGATCCCACCAGTGGACAACGCAACAGGATCCTTATTATCACGAAGCTAGCACTTGTGGGGGCAGAAAGGGAACAGATCAAGTGCTACTTGTAGCAGCGGACGGCCCCTAGAGAGCTATGAGAACACCACAGACACTTCAGAGGGGGGCAGGGAGAGCCGCTGGGGGAGATGTCCCTGAGCTGAAATCTGAGATGACAAGCAGCAGAG
Source organism: Chrysochloris asiatica (assembly GCF_000296735.1). NCBI lineage: Eukaryota > Metazoa > Chordata > Mammalia > Afrosoricida > Chrysochloridae > Chrysochloris > Chrysochloris asiatica. The sequence continues at coordinate 21,955,120 of NW_006408558.1, forward strand.
CCCCCAGGAGGATGCTTTAGGTCAGGGGCTCCTAGGGGAGGCTAGAATGGGAACAGTGAAGGGGAGAGAGGTAGGAGACAAGGCTGGGGAGACTGGCAACACTTTCCTAAAGTAGGTAAGGGCAGTACTGTGCTGTGTTGCTAGGCGCAGTGGAGTGGGCTCTGACTCACAGCGATCCCATGCACAACAGAAAGAACTGCTGCTGCCATTGTCTCCACCCAACTTGCTGGGAGTCCTTCTCTTTTTCACTGAAGCAAAGATGACGTCCTACTCCAGGGGCTGGTCCTTCCTGACAACATGTCTAAAGGACCAGAGACAAAGTCTTGTCATGCTCGCTTCTAAGGAGCATTCTGGCTGTACTTCTTCCGAATGTGTTGGTTCTTCAGGCAGTCCATGGTACTTTCAGTCTTCCTTATTCACTGTCCAAGGTTCACATGCACTTGAGGTGACTGAAAATAAGGCTTGGGTCAGACGTACTGTAGTCCTCAAACTGCTATCTTTGCTCTTGAACATTTTAGAGGTCATGTGTAGCAGATCTACCTAATGTAAGATGTCATTTGACTTCTTGATGCTTCCATTAGTGTTGATGGTGGATCCAAGAAAAATGAAGTCTTTGGCAATTTTAATCTTTCCTCCATTTATCATGATTCTACTTACTGGTCTAATGGTGAGGATTTTTGTTTTCCTTACATTGAGGTGTAATCCATACTGAAGGCTGTAGGCTTTGATTTCATCAGTAAGTATTTTAAGTTCTCTTTGCTTTCAGTAAGCAAAATGGTATTAATTTGCTTATCACAGATTGTTAATAAGTCTTTCTCCAAACCAGATGTCATGTTCTTCTTTACATTGTTGTTGTTAAGTACCGTGGATCCGACTCACAGCGACCCTGCACAGGGTTTCCGAGGCTGTCATTCTTTACAGGAGCAGAAAGCCCCATCTTTCTCTCACAGAACAGCTGCTAGTTTCGAACTGCCAACCTTGAGGTTAGCAGCCCAATTCGCTACCAGAGCTCCTTTCTTGAAACTTCACATAATCCAGCATTAAACAACAAAAAAGGAACCCTTCTACTCCTGTAAGGAAATGGATTGGATTGGGATAGGGCAAAAGTACAAGCAGGAAGGACCTCTAGAAGACTATCATGGATGTTCAAGAGAAAGATGATGGCTTTAGACGGAGACGGGACAAGTCAGGATGGAGAAGCGGGCAGACTTCCTACAGAAATGCTGCAGGGTGTCCTGTGGGGAGAGGTGAGGTAAAGGGCTATGACACCAGGGGAAAATGTGAAACTACACAAGGAAGGAAGACCACATACTTCTATAATTTCTAATAGCACTACCAGTAAGCATGTTTTGTAGAAATGAAGTGATTCTGAAACTCCTACAGAAGTGCAAAGGACCTGCAACTAAAACAACCCTGAAAAACAACCAAGTTGGAAGACAAACACTACCTGATTTCAACATTTGTAGATATACCGTTATCAAGATGGTGTGACATTGGCTTAAAGGTAGACAACAGGAATGGTACAGAGAACCCAGAAACAGATCCACACATATAAACATGGAAAAGGTATTGCTACAAAATCTGGAAACATTTACTGAACAATGGTATCAAACTGTGGAGCTGTTTCTTGACACATCCTCCACCCAGTACTTCCAGGTCTCCAACTCTTCCTGGAAGAATTCTGTGCTCTTTGATTCACACGTCAAAATGGCAGCTTTGGCGTCCTTGAACGACTCAAATGATATTTCTCTCCTTTCAAATGTTTTCTGAGTTTAGGAAACACAAAGAAGTCGGAAGGGACAAGATCAGGACTTTTCCCCAACAACACTCATAGGACAGCCCTTGTTGTTGTCATCAAGTCAGTTCCAACTCATAGTGACCCTGTAACAAGGTTTCCGAGGCAGCAAATTTTACAGGAGCAGAAGATCTCCTCTTTCTCCCGAGTGATTGGTAGATTCGAACTGCTGACCTTGAGTTAGTAGTCCAGCTTGTTATCCACTATGGTACCATGTACAGTATAGTGAAGTATTTTCCATAGTCTTTATAAATGTCTCCCAAGTTACTTTTTCCTGATGGGTGTAAGAGAAGGTGGAGGAAGATATAATGAATTATATCATTCAACTGTGAGTGGTTAACAGAATTCACTGTGATGGTAAAACTCTGGAACTCTAATGTGTATACAATGAGCCATCTCAACTGCAGAAACGGGGCCTCACTAACATCAAACATGAAAGAGCCGGCAGTGGAGTACATCCTCTGGCTCCTGAGGTCTCTGAGCACTGAATCTCCTTGACCCATGGGAGGAAAACTTGACACTAGAGGAGTGGCAGAGGGACAGCAGACAGCATGGTGGACTTCCTGGCCCAAAGAGCAGGTAAAGCTGAGTGCCTCTGGGTGGGAGGCTTGTTTTCAGAATGGGGTACCCTCTAGGTAACAATTGGGGAGCTAGGCTTGCCGATGATGCACAAAGCTAGAGCCAAGCACCTTTGGGCTAAGCTTACGATGGAGTGGTGTGCTCTTTGGGAATTTATCAGCAGCACTGCTGGAGCAGGGCAGAGGCCAGGCCAAGGGGCTGAGGGCCAGAGAGAGGTAGAGGAGAAGCTGCCCTTACCAAACGCCTGTGTCCTGGGCATCTTCTGACTGCTAACTTCCCTAAACAAACCCCCTAACTTGTGATGTGAGTGTGGTGTCTGCATTCTGTGTGGCCACTGTAATGAATTATTGAACTCAACTGAGTAGAAAGGGTTGTGGGAGGGATAGTGGGGCCACATTTTTTGCAGTATGATCTAAGCTACTTTAGAAAACAGTGTGGCAATTTTTTAAAAAGTTCAACTATCATCCAAGGAGCTTTGGTAGCGTAGTGGTTACGAATCGGGCTGCGAACCTTAAGGTCGGCGGTTCGAAACTACCAGCTGCTCCGCGGGAGAAAGATGAGGCTTTCTACTCCCATAAAGATTTACACCCTCGGAAACCCTATACAGGGTCGCTATGGGTCGGAACCGACTCGATGGCACATAACAACAACATCACATGATCCAGTTATTTCACTCTAAAGTATTTACTCAAAAGAAAACAATACATAGCTACGTGAACACTCATACATGAAAGTACTTAACAGCTTTATCTGCACTTGCCTCAAAGTGGAAACAACCGAGATGTCCATCGACAATTCAGATATCCCTATACCAGACTACTACTCAGCAACACATTAAACAAGTGTTGATCCTCAAGGGTGTATTCTAACAAATTAGAAACTGAATGATGATTATGATGAACTTCAAAGTAATTCAGTTCCTGAAAGAGGCCAGATTACCCCTCTCCTAAATAATGCACACTTTCCAATAGCATGTATGTAAAACTCTACAAAACGCACATCACTTTACAGCGCCAGAAAGCAAACCAGTGGGCCTAGCAACAGGGAAGGCCAGGAAGGAGGGACTCTCCCAGGGGCGCAATGAAGCTTCTAGGTGACGTACACGTGCACTATCTTGATTGCAGGGATGGTTTCACAGGTACACAAATGCACATACATGTGATCAGTGTTAAGTATGTGCAATTTATTGTATATCAATTATACGGCAATAAAGCTGTTAATTTAAAAAGTAAGTTATATGACCATGATGCAATTTTTAAGTTTTGATCCTCAAGGGTGTATTTTAACAAATTAAAAACTTGATGGGTGGGCAATAAACAAGGGGAGGGGAACAGAAGAAGAAGGTAGGAGAACACTGAGGCAGGCTTACATGGACTAAATGGGACAGAGGTAAATAGTGATGTGTGCTCAACCTTGGAACAAAAGGACTCTGATACAGGGATTCAGGTATAGTCTGAATGGGTAGAAGTGGGGAAATAATGTTAAGATGCTTGACTGTCTTATGAATATTAGTTTCCCTTGCCTACTATTGTAAAATAGACACTTGAGGGGGATAGTAAGGAATATCAGGAAACACGATTACAGACAGCTTGTAAGCCTGCCTTCAGCCTATAACTGACTGGAATACCTAAAAGGGATGCTAGAACTTGTCCGGTGAAAGAGGCTTCTTGCAGAGCCTTTGTAGTGCACAGGACCTTAGGTGGAATCCTGATCCCCATCCAGAACCTTCTGAGATGGGAAATTCCCACTTGAAAAGACAAGCAGACCAGCCTGGAAAGGCTAGAGGAACAGAAGATACTTTTTGAAAGAAAGATCAGGAGGGGAAAACAAAAACAGCAGTCTGATTGGCTACTACAAGAACAAGCAAGTTGTTTGCCAGGGAGCCATCAAGGCAAGAAATCAAATTCCTTCAGGACAAACCCCCTCCTCCTCCCAAGACTGAAACTCAAAGGGAATACATGAGCAGGCATGTAAGCTTGCTGGCGACCACATTTGTCTTCTGATGAGAGAAAGTGGAGGGAAAGTAGCAATGAAGAGGTGGTCTAAGTCTGACCAAGTTACATAGACCCCCATCGACCTGGAGTATGGTGAGAGCTGGTTGGCCCGAAGTACGGTGAGACCTGGGAACTCCTGAGCCCACGGACAAGGACATGGCCACAGAGGGCTTGAGCTGAGAGTGAAACATGTAGTTGATATGAAGTGAGGGGCTACAAACAAGGATGCCCAAACTTGCAGATAGTGCCCAATGGACCTAGCTTTAATGGCTGGATGTTCAGAACCCAACTAGAGGAAGGAAAGGGGGGAGGGCTTAATAAAGTGTAAATCATTACATTCTGATGAACTTGACCTATACTTACAGATGTAGTAGCTTAAAATACCAACCAAGAGGGAAAGAATCTTTACAGCTAGGATCATTCCCATCCCCTCTGTATACAGGGTTGATAGGGATGGGCAACTTAAGACACTGGCTACCTAAAATGGGGGGCTGTAAATGCACGAAGTGACTGGCTTACAAGTTTTTAAGAGGGAGTTTACAATCAGAGTGTGCAGGGGAAGGTAGAATCCCCACTGAGTGGTTTTCAGTCTGTCTAGACAGGTCCAGTGAAAGGAGATGGAGACAAGACTCTCATAGTTCAATAGTGAGTAATTGTTAACATGATCAATTGCGATTGTCACAACTGTAAAGGTAGAAGTTTTGTAGCAAAAAGGGGTGGGTGGTCTATCTTACAGCCCCAGAGCGGAGGACCCTGGTACCATCAAGGGACAAGAGCGGGACTGGAGTGTGGGACCCTATCCAGAGAATCGGCAACACCAGAGATGGAGTTGATGACGTGGAGAGATGGAGCAGCTGCGTGCTGGCCAGCAGTTTGAAAGATTGTATATTCCTGAGTGTTTTGGTGCACATCCTGTACTGCCTCGGGCACACAGCTGCCACACTACTACCAATTCACACATGTAATTCAGCCAACCCAAACTTACCTCTATAATGTATAAACACCAAAAACGGAGTACAAGCCACATGCCTGGGGAATGAATTCCTTAACAGAAGAAAGCGCTCCCCAGCTACTTCCAGTGGTCCTCCCCGTCTAGGTGATGCTTTATTAGTAGTAGGAGACTCAAGCCCAACCCTGCCCAACACCCCTCATGTGCAGCCACGGCCCATCTGTCAGTGAAGGCTTGCGTGCTGCTTTGGTGCTAAACACGTCTCAGTGGAGCTTCCAGACCAAGGCAGACCAGGAAGAAAAGACCTGGTGACTTAATTTAGAAGAAGAGCCAAGGAAATTCCTAAAACACAAGTCAGGTCTCACTGTGTCACCATAAGTCAGGGGCAGCCAACAGCAGCTAACCATCACCAAGTGCCATTTACAAACAAATGGGCAGACGAGGGATGCTCAAAAAGCTCGTGGGAAAATTCCAGTTTCTTTTAATTCCATTTTTTCCATGAACTTTCTGAAGGCCCTTCATATACTTCAAATATTAAAATTTAATTGAAAAACTGTTGTTGTTAGGTGCCGCAGAGTCAGTTCTGACTTGTTATCGACCCGACATAAAACAGAACGAAGCACTGCCCAATCCTGTGCTGTCCTCACATCTGCTGCTACGCGTGAGCCCACTGATGTTACTGTGCCAGTCCATCTCGTTGGGGGTCTCCCTCTTGTTCGCGGATCCTCCACTTTACCAAATATGATGTCCTTCTCCAGGGACAGGTCCCTCCTGATAATACGTCCAAAGTATGAGAGAAGAAGTCTGGCCATCTTGGTTTTTAAGGAGCATTCTGGTTGTACTTCTTTCAACACAGATTTGTTTGTTCTCTGACACTCCAAGGGACTTTTAATATTCTCCACCACAATAACTCAAATGCATCAATTCTTCTATAGTCTTTCTTATTCACTGTCCATTTTTACATGCATATGAGGTTACTGACAATACCATGCATGGCCTGTGTCAGTGCACCTTAGTCCTCAGGCTGACACCGCAGGTCTCGGGCAGCAGACTGGACCAGTACAATGTGTTGTTTGAGTTCCTGACTACTGTTTCCATGAGTGTTGATGGTGGATCTATGCAAAACGACTGTGCAGTTCAAACAGCTTTGCAGTCTGTCACATTAGCCCACAGCTCCATACCAGGACTCCTTTCTCCCTTTACCATGATGTTACTGACTGGTCCAGTGGTGAGGATTTGTTTTGTTTCCCACATTGAGGTAGAACCTATACTGAAGGCTGTGGCTGTGGTCTTTGTATAATGCTGACTACCAATTTAACTGCCAACATGTGCTACAATTACAGTAGAAAATCAGAGAACTAAAATTAGTTTGCTACAGAGAAATAACAGATTTTTCCCCCCTTTTCTCTTTCTTGCTAAAAGAAGATTAAGAGTGAGAATTGTTAAAGGACCAATCAAGGCACAAAACAATTCCTTCAATCTAGTTTACATATCAAACGTCCACAGAGTGTCCTGTGAAGTAAGGCTGCACTGCTGGCACTATGATTCAATAAGCAGGTGGTGGTGGTGTGCTGTGGAGTTGGTCCCAACTCACAGTGACCCTGCAAAGGGTTTCCAGGAGCAGAAAGCCTCAACTTACTCTCATGGAGAGGCTGGTAGATTCAAACTACTGACCTTGGGGTTCGCAGTCCAATTGTAACCCACTACGCTACCAGGACTCCTTTAATAAGGAATGGTGCATATAGAAAGGTCTGAGGGGTAGAGGGCCAGTGGCTACGGGCCAGTACATTAGCCTAGTGCCTGGCATGGACTGGGGAGTCATGGAGCCACGGGAATAGAAAAGACGACTTAGGGCCATCTCACGACACCTCAAACTCCAAACCCAAAGAAAACATCTGCTGTCACTGCCCTCTGCCCTCTGCCCAGAAACTGCTCCTATCAGCCATCCAGTCACTCAAAACAGAAACACAGAAAGAGGGCTTACTCCTCCCTCTCCTGCATTCAAATACCAGGTAAGCACATCTTGCATTTGTTCACAGGAAAGTAAGATCATAATTTTAATTAGTGTTCATGCAGATTCTGAAACATTTGTAGGACTGTAATTTTTATATGGTGGTGGCAGCTGGTGGTAGTTGTCTAGTCGGTTCTGAATCAGAGACCCTGTATCATTGGGTTTCCCAGGCTATAAATCTTTAGGGAAGTAGACCGCCTTTCTCCCATGGAGTGATTGGTAGATTTGAACTGCCGACCTCACAGTTACCAGCCCAGTTCACAACCCACTATGCCTCCCAGGCTCCTTTTTATATGGGTACACAGACTATTTAAGAAGACTGTCCAACCCAGTGACTCTCAATTGAGGGTGGGAGGGGGGGAAGAAACAAGAAATGGGTTGAGGCTTGGAGGGTGTCTGTGAGCTTTTTCCAACTCTCAACAAACTTCTGCTCCTCTAGATATTCCAATCTGCCTCAGACTGAGACCCCCAGCTCCAGAGAGCCACCAGCACCCACAGGGGACAGCTTTCCCCTCGTCTTACCTTGGGTCTTCTGAAAGAGAAGGAAATCACTGAGAAGCAATGGGCCAAGCAACTGCAGAGACCGAATGGAGCCGGGCAAGACTCTCCCTAAGGCCTTCAGGTTACTGACCCAGGCAAGTGCATGGGTCTGGAAAAGTAAAAAGTGACACATTCTCAAAAGTCCCTTGTTCTTCTTTTTCAAGCCATACTTTATCTTTAGTTCCACATGACCTACAATGCTTCTTCACTGGGAAGACCTCACAAAGTTTTTAAAGTCTTGGGATAAAAAGATGCACTATATTAATCACGCTCTTTATTTTATTCCCCAGAAGTGCTTATGTTGTTGAACAGATTATGAGTTATTCCTTCACTTCCCCCCAAATATTCTGCAACGTGGCCATATGATTTCTTTATAAAACCTCTTGCCCAAATTTAGGATGCTAGATGCAGTACCTTCCTACACCAAAAGAGGGCACTAACACACCCAATGGTAATCTCAATGCTAAGGAAAAAGAAATCACCAGATGTCAATTCAACCGACTGTTATTCTCTATTAGAGAAAGTTCTGGGTTTCACCCCAACTCCATTCATTCCTAAAGATCAAGAGGCTGCAATATACTCTCTCCCAAGCAGATAATTCAAAAGAGGATTCATTAGGAAGGTTGTTCAAAGGCTTATTTTGAAAAGTAATCATTATTAAAAAGAAATTTCAGCATTGATCATGGGTGTCCAAAAAGGGTGAATTTTCTAACTGTGTGCCTGAGTCTCAGTTCCCTTGTTGGTAAAATTACAGTATCCTGGTTAGGGTGACTTAGCTCAGTGTCTGACTGCATGGTAAGCATTCAATATATGTTGGCTGCTAAAATTAGAGACATTTCAAGATCTAGTAATCAATCAGCTTTAACTTCATTTTTAACCACAAACAAGTGACCAATCCCAGGAGCCACACAATACATCTTCCTTGCAATTATTTTTCAAAATGTCAATTACAAAACGTCTCTAAGAAAAGTTAAACAGGCTTTAAGTAGCTTTTAAAAAAGCTACTTCCTCTTCTTTGTTAATAAACGGAGCCAGGCAGTTCTGTGATTTAGGTAAAGAAAAATGCCCTGACAGTTTTATGTTGCTTACTTTTACAGGAATAGCTGATCACACACGGAATCAATTCTGGAGCTGCAGATCACGCTCCCTTTGTGCTGCGGAAATGCGTGGATGGATAGTCGCTCTGTGAGGGATTTCTCCTGCACCACAGCAATCTGACAGAGCACAAAGCTGGGGCTGTGAAGGGCCTGGCAGCAGGCCAGAGAAATCTGTAGAAATCCCTTTCAAGCTAGCATTCCTCTGACCCTCAGAAAAAATAATTTTTGTTCACTAAGATAATCTGCCCTCCTCTTTGCCCTCAATTTCAGAATTACAAAGCAGAGAGAACAAAATAGCATTCTCTCTCTTTCACACTCACACTCACACACACACACACACACACACACCACACCACCCCCCTCTGCCAGAAGAGATGGATCAATCTGAATATAAATGTGTACTTCTCAACTTATTTACAAAATTTTAAAAACTACAACCGGCATCCTAAAGGATAAAAACACTAACTCTGGCCTGCTCTTCTTTTATATCCCTGAGACCCAGCTGGTTCTTCATACAGGGTGGAAAACTACTAACAAACCATTTAGATCTAAGCTTGCTGGAAATATCAGAAGTAATCTAAACTAAAAACACCACTAGGTAATTACTAATCACTGTGGAAACTCACTCAAATTACAAGTATTTTAAACACTTTACACAGCTATTTTTAGTTCAGCACTCCATGCTAACTTTACATTTCTCCTGTGTAAAGTTAGATATGGTTGGAGTTATACATGTCTCTGACAGTCTGTTAAGTAAGGTGACATGGATGCTGTCTATAATAATATGTGATGTAAAATGGTTCTTTCATTTCCTAAAAGCTAAATCTAACATCCTTATCAGTGATTAGTAAGACATTTAAAAGGTAAAATAAAGTGTTTGATAGTATACAGTCTTGACTTTTTAGGTCGTATTATCTCCATAAGGAGCTCTGATAACACAGTGTTTATGAGTCTGGCTGCTAACCTCAGGGTCAGAAGTTCGAAACTACCAGCTGTTCCATGGAAGAAAGATGAGGCGTTCTGCTCCTGTAAAGATGTACAGCCTCGGAAATCCTGTATAGGGTCATTATGAGTCAAAACCGACTCCATGGCACATCACCACCATATCCTGAGCAGCTCTCATGGGTACTTCTCCCATGGGAACAGTGGGGAATCTATCAGTAACTGGGACAGTACTGATTCCCCACACATTTTATTTCATTTCCATCAACATGCAGCAAGACTGAGAGGCATTTAGAGGGAATACTCACACCACCACCTGCATTTTACTTAGCCTTCTCTCTGTCCACAGATACGTAGGCACGGTGGGTTAAGTGCTGGGCAGCTAATTGAAATGTCAGCAGTTCGAACCCAACAGCCACTTGGAGGGGGAAAGAGGCTGTTAGCTGCTGTAAAGATCTACAAGTCTTGGAAATCGTAGCAAGCACTTCCACTCTGTTCTTCAAGCCCTGCAATCAAGTCAGTGACCCTGGTAAGGTTTCCGAGACTGTACGTTTTATGGCAGCACACAGTCTCATCTTTCTCCCATGAATGTGATGGTGGGTTTAAACCACCAACCTCATGCTTATCCTATAGTGCCAACCAGGACCCCTTAATATCCTGTATGGTTGCTGTAAAGTGGAATCGGTTTGACAGCAGTGGATTTTGGATCTGTCCATTAGTCCATCGTCATTTTCATGCAGCTTAAAATCCAGTCCAGACATCAGGAAATTTATTCAGCATGCATGTTGCGATGCTTAATGCTTAAGTGTCCACTTGGCTCGGCCATGATTCTCAGTATTATATAACTAGCCATCATTCTGTGATCTGATGGAAAAGATGTTTCCTTGAGGGTGAGGCCTGATCCAATATATATACAAGCTCTGTCAAGCTCACCCTCTCCTGAGCCTGCATCTGACTTTGCCACCCTGACTTCTGGTTCTGCCGCCTGACATATGATCTGCTGATTTGGGAGTTGTCAGGAGTCAAGGGAAGCCCTCCAGCCCTTCACCTGATACATGGATTTAGGATTGGCCAATCTCCACAACTGAGTGTCCTGGTGTGGCGCTGCAGGATAAAGCAGTGGACTGTAAGATCAGTTTGAACCACAGATTGGCAGGTTCACACTCACCAGCTGCTCCTTGGAAACCCTATACAGGGTTGCTGAGTAAGAAATGACTCGACAACACGGAAGAACAACAATTGTGTGAGCTATGTCCTTGAAATAAATCTCTATACACCTTTATATGCAGTCCTGGTGTGGTGCTGTAGGATAAGCAAGATCAGCAGTTCAAACCCAGCAGTTGCTCCTTGGAATCCCTATACAGGGCCACTGTGACAACTAGAGGACACTTAACGTATTTATATATACAGGTATGTGTTGGTTAACATGCATTTAGGCAATGTTTGAATGCAAATAATGTTAGTGGTTCCAATACGGTTGGCTTTTTTTTTTTTTTTTTTTAGGGAGGTTATTGTGAATTATGTGATAGTTTACATGGGAGAACATTAGCTTTACATTTTTTTAAGGGAGGAGTCCTGGTGTGGCGCTGTTGAGCAAGCACTTAACTGCTAACCACAAGGTTGGTGGTTCAAACCCACTAGCCACTCCTTGGAAACCCTACACAGGGTTGCTATGAGTCGGAACAGACTCCTGCAGCACAGGACAGGTGAAACACAGGCAGATGAGACAGGAGACATGGTTCTCGTGAGGGCTTCTCAGATGACAGTGGAGGCAGCGACTGTTGCTACTCCTTGTTAAGTGCTATAGAGTCGGTTCCAACTCACAGAGACCCTGTACAGGTTTTCCGAGGAGCGGCTGGTGACCTTGAACCGCCCGTAGTGCCACACCAGGACTGTTGCTACTCAGGCAGGTGTACTAGCAGGTGGATGGGGCAGGGGACACTCTGTTCCCTCTCTGCTAGTTTTCCCTCACGCATTCCACTCCACTCCGATCCCTCCAGCCCCAGCAAACAGCTCCAGCACTGGCAATAGCAGCGACAAGACACGGGTGACTGGAAGCAAGCTCCCACACTATTTTCAAACCATATAATGTCCTATTTCACAGAACCTCTCCTGGCTGTTAAGCATCACATGCCTACCTACACACTTCACCGCTTTCGCTCCACCAGAGAATCCAGTCTAAGATACTTGATACTGAGCATGGTTCTAGAGGAACAAAATTGTAAGAATCCATTTTCTGACTTAGTTTTCAAGTCTGGCTAGTCTTCAATGTGCCAATGACTCTGCTTCTAGCAGTTATGAAGGTGGGTGCTACCAATCCATGGTGTGAAGGGGCACTTACTGTTATTAAGTACCATGCCAACTCATAACCTGGTACAGGGTTGGTTTCCAAGGAGTGGCTGGTGGGTTTGAACCACTGGCCCTGTGATTAGTAGTCCAGTGCTTCTACTCTGAAGTGGCAACAAAATACACAAAAGTGTCATGACAAATGGATCCAATATTTGTGAGACAAGACTCAGGGTGATTGCATATTGGATACTTTTTTACAATTTTGTCAAAATGAGAAGTATAAAGAAGCTGGTTGCTTGATCCTACTTTCAACCAAGTGGTGAAAGAAAGGAATGCGCTTTAAGCTCAAGTGCCAAATATAGGGCCTGAAAGTTGCTATTTGTACCCTGCAAGAAAGCCTTATTTCTTGTGTTGTAACAGAGCTGATCTTGGCGAAAATCAAACACAGAATCATACAAGTAGTTGAATTACAATGTCAACTGAATTCCCATCTTCAAATGGTGCCTGAAGTTAAAGTGAGGGCATTAACTGGGAAGAAACGGACAGATAATTAAGAAGCTTATCTTAATTGAACCCTTAAATTCCTTGGACTTACTCCTACCAAGAGAAACAACACACTTATTCCCAGCTGAGATGATTACTTTTGGTAATTACAGCTTGGTCTGCTAAACCACCCTCCAAAGTAAAACCACTCTCTCTTCTACTCCCATCTGCTGAAATTAACCCAGCTGTACCTGAAGTGTACCTGAAGGTATGTACGAGACATTCCTGGGGGGGAAAGGGGTAGCAGATATATTAAAAGATGTTGCTAAATGTCCTCAAGAACCACTTCCCCCCCATCCATTTTAGCTTCTAGATTATAACTACAATTAAGTCCCATGAGCCTCAAGAGGTGAAGTACAAAGTATGACATAGGACGAGGCACACAATACCCCAATGAATGGCTTGATTTTTCTAATACATTCAAACAGAAACCTGGGCAATGTGTGTGGGATTGGCTATTAAGGGCATGGGATAATGGTATAAGAAACATAAGGCTGGATCAGGCTGAATTTATTGCTAAGGGCCCACTAACCACAGATCCTCCATTCAATGTTTCAACTCAAGAGGTAAGAAAATCATCAAACAGTTGATTTGTCTCAGGCTGCGAACCACAAGGTCAGCAGTTCAAAACTACCAGCTGTTCCATGGGAGAACTATGAGACTTTCTGCTCCCGTAAAGATTTACAGCCTCGGAAACCCTGTACAGGGTCGCTATGAGTCAGAACCGACTCCACGGCACATAACAACAACAACAACTATACAAGAAGGTACCCAAAGGCTGAGAGAAACTGGCATGGTAGAGTGGATTCATCAGGTGGGACCCAAAGAGGCACAAATTTGCTCAGAGGGCAAAATTTTTTACCACAATGGTACGGCTCAAATTTGCATCCTTGAAGATGGCTGGAACACTGCTGGGATTGCTGTGTTACCTAAGTCCCATCTGACAGTGGTAACCGCCCTAACTGAATTGAGATGCTAACTTCAATGGGATCAGTTAGTGCTTGAAGTGGCAGTAGCCCATAGATATACTATTTAGCGTCTTTGGCGGGGGCCCCTATTGGCGAATCACAGCACACATCCTTAGGATTGTGGAGCAAAACCTTTTCATCCTCTGCAGATAACTACTTTCTTTTTGAGAACCAGCTTTTGGCTTGTTACTGGGCCTTAGCAGGGACTGAAGGCTTAACCACAGGCCAACAATCTCTCTGCAACCCGAGTTGTCTATCATGAACTACGGGTTGTCTGACCTAGATTTATTAAGTCAGACGTGCACACTTGTTGTTGTTAGGTACTGTCGAGTCGTTCCAACAGTGATCTTATGCACAACAGAACAAAACACTGCCCCTGTCCTGAACCACCACCATAACTGTTGTTACATTTGAGTCCACCACGGCTGTCACTGTATGAATCCATGCATACCAGCACGCCATTATTAAATAGAGGCAATTTAGCTGAATCTGGGCTCAAGCAGGGGCTGAAGGCACAAGAAAATTACCAAGGGAAGTGGCCCCAAAGTCCATGGTCCCAGCACTGACATTTTATCTTCCCTCTCCCAGTCTCCACCTACGACCTCATGGGGAGGACCTTGTGATCATTTGACTAAGAAAGAGAAAACTTGTTTCTCATTTACAGATTGTTGTTGTTAAGTGCAGTGCCCTGTGTAGGATTTCTGAGGATCAGCTGGTGAATTTGAAGCGCCAGCCTTGTGGTTCCAGGTTGACAGATGGTTCTGTGACATATGCAAATAGGCAGCAGCAGCACTGCAGGCCTTTGTGGGACCTCCCTGAAGGACCGTAGTGAAGGGAAATCCCCTCAGTGAGCAGAACTTCGGTTGGAAAGAGAAATGGTTAGATGTGTGCTTATATTACCAGTTCCTGAGCTGTGGCCAATGGCTTGGATGGTCAGGGACTTGGAAGGAACATGACTGGAAAATTGGTGACAAAGAAGTGTAGAGAAGACATATGTGGTTGGACCTCTCTGAATGGGTCAAAGCAGTAAAGACATTTGTGTCTCATGTAAATGCTCACCAAAGGGTGCCCTCAACAGAGAAGAGTTTCAGCGGTCAGTGGACAGGATGATTTGTCCAGAGGAAACTACGCATCCTCTTCCCCAGTCACTCCTCCTCTCAATGTCCAATGGGCGCACTGCTGAGTGCTCCATCTGCCAGCAGCAGAGCCAACACTGAGTCTCTGATACCAGTGCCCATAGGATGATCAGTCAACATCCTAACAGCAGGTTGATTACATTGGTCTGTTCCATTGTAGAAAGGGCAGCATTTGTTCTTTTTTAAAGCTTTTATTGTGAAGTGAGTGACAGTTTACATGGGAGAACATCAATTTCGCACTCATCGTATTTCCTTACACTGCAATGATTACAATCCCCTCAACGCATCAGCATACAACAGTATATGTTGTATCCCCCTCCCCCCTGCTTTTTTATGTTGTATGTACACAAAAACATTCAGGAATATAAAATCATTTAAAAAACCAAAGGGCACATTCTGCAAGCCTTCTCTGCCTCCATCTCTGGTGTCTCTGCTTCTCTGGGTAGGGTCCCCCATTCCACTCATGCTCTTCTCCCTTGATGGTCCTAGGGTCCTCTGTTCCTGGACTGTAAGATGAACTCCTCCCACTTTTTGTCAGGCAACTTCTACCTTTAGGCTTGTGCCAATCGCCATTAGTCATGATAACAATTACTCACTATTGAATCATAAGAATTGTATCCCCATCTCCATTCACCAGACCTGTCTAAACAACATGAAAACAATTCAATGGGGATTCTACTGTCCCCTGAACACTCTGAAACTAGACTCCTCCTTGAAAACTTGTAAGCCAGTCACTTTGTACCTTTATATCCCTCCCATTTTAGGTAGCCAATGTCTAAGTTTCCTGTCCCTATCAACCCTGTACACAAAGGGAATAGGTTTGATCCTTGATGTGAAGACTCCTTCCCTCTCAGATGGTATTTTGAGCTACTACATCCATAAGTATAGGTCAAATTCATAAAACTGTAGCAAATTACATTTAATTCCTTTAGCAAATTTCTTCTATCTTCTCTAGTTGAGTTATGATCATCAAGCCATCCAAGCTAGTTCAAATAGGTACGATCTGCAAGTTTGGGCATTCTTGTTCATCTCCCTTACTTAAGTTATCAGCTGGACACTTTACTCTTATCTCTAGCCCTCTGTGGCTAGGTCAATGTCCATGGGCTTAGGAGTCCCCAGGTCTCACCACACTTCAGACTAACCAACCCTTCCTCTTCTCTCTTTCATCTCCAGGTCGACAGGAGTCTATGGAACATAATTGAACGCAGCCCATATTTTCATTGCAGCATTTGTTCTTACTGGGATAGACAATCTGAATACAGATTTGCTTTCCCTGAATGCAATGCTTCTCCCAAAACTACCATCCATGGACTTACATAATGCCTTATCCACCCTCATGGTATCCCACACAGCATTGTCTTGATCAAGGGGCTCACTGCTCAGCAAATGAATTGTGTGCAGTGGGCCAATGCTCATGGAATTCACTGGTCTTATGATGTGTGCCATCACCCTAAAGCAATTGACTTGATAGAACAACGGACTGACCTACTAAAGACACAGTTACATAGTTAGCTAAGTGACAGTATCTTGTCTTGTCAAAGCAATGTTTTCTAGAAGACTGTACGTATCTTAAACCAGTGTCCAACGTATACTGCTGCTTCTCCCACAGCAAAAGTTCACGAGTACAAGCATCAAGGGGTAAAAATGGGAGAACCACTCACTATTAGTCCTGGTGATCCACTCACAAAATTGGCTTCCCCTCCCCTTGACCCTATGCTCTGTGAATCTAAAGATCTTAATTCTAAAAGGAGGAGACTCTTCCCATCAGGAGACACAAAACTGATTCCACTGAACATGAAGTTAAGCATGCAACCCGGCAACTCTGGGCTCCTTATACCTCTGGATCAATGGCAAAAATTGAAGTTACCATATTGGCTGGTGTGACTGATTAGGTTTACCAAGGGGAAATCAGACTGGTGTTACATAATGGAGGTAAAGAAGAGTCCGTCCACGGGGATGGGCAACTTGGACATTGGCTACCCAAAATGGGGGGGCGGGGTGCTACAAAGGCAAGAAATGACTGGCTTACAAGCTTTCAAGAGGGAACCTAGATGGGTAGAATCTACACTGAGTAGAATCAAATCTGTCTAGGTGGGGGCTGATGAAAGGAAATGCAGATGGGTCTCTTGTGATACAATAGTGAATAATTGTTATCAGGACTGTTTGTGAGGGTCGAAAATGTAAAGGTAGATGTTTTATAGCAAGGAGGGGAGTGATTAACTTTTCAGTCTAGGAGCGGAGGTCCCTAGGACCATCAAGGGAGAAGAGCAGAGAGCGGGACCCTACCCAGAGAAGCAGTGATGCCTGAAATGGAGGCAGAGATGATGACATGGAGCGATGGAGCAGCTGGAGACTTTAGATCCACAGAGGGAGAGCACTGTGTACGGGGGAAGGATTGCAATGGAGGGGATTGTAACCATGGTAATGAGACGATATACAATAGAATGAATGTAAAACTAATGTTCTCCCATGTAAAACTATCACATAATTCACAATAAAACATTAAAAAAAAAAAGAGTACGTCCAGAAAACAGGAGAGCGCCCATGGAATAGCTCCTAGTACTACCGTGATCTGTAATAAAGTCAATGGAAAACAGCAGCAACCCAATTCTGACATAACTACCAATGTCCCATACCCTTCAGAAACACAGGCTTAGGGGAAGGGGAATACAGAATGTTAAGTGCTGTTGAGTTGGTTCCGCCCCATAGCGACCCTGAACAGGGTTTCCAAGGAGAAGGTAATTCTGAATACTGGTTGCAGACATGAGAGCTCAATTGTTTCCAGTATTTCTTTCTTGTATTGCTATATATATGTGTGTGCATACATACTAGGGGGGGCTTCAATAATGGAAAATTCCATTATTTTTCAA
Source organism: Chrysochloris asiatica (assembly GCF_000296735.1). Lineage (NCBI taxonomy): Eukaryota > Metazoa > Chordata > Mammalia > Afrosoricida > Chrysochloridae > Chrysochloris > Chrysochloris asiatica. The sequence goes on from NW_006408558.1 coordinate 21,972,833, forward strand.
TCCCACTTTTCCACAAATTTTGAAGCCCTCTTGTACCTAAAAACGTTGTTGTTGTTAGGTGCCATCCATAGTGGCCTTATGTGTGACAGAGAGAGACACTGGTCCTGGGCCATCACAATCACTGTCACGTTCAAGCCCACTGCTGTAGCCACTGTACCAATCCATCTTGTTGAGAGTCTTCCTTTTTTCACTGACCGTCCACTTTACCAAGCATGAAGTCCTAAAGCAGGACTGATCCCTCCTGATAACGTGTCCAAAGTACACGTCACCATCCTCGCCTCTAAGAAGCATTCCAGGGGCACTTTTTCTAAGACAGAGTTGTCAGTTCTCGTGGCAGCTCACGGTATAGCTAGTATTCTTCACTCACACCATCAACTCCTCTAGTCTTCCCTATTCATTGTACAGCCTGCAAATGCATACCAGGTGATTAAAAATACTTCGGCTTGGGTCCTGCATGTCTTAGTCCTCAAAGGGACATTTTTTGTAGATTTTCCCAACACATCATTTGCTTTCCTGACTGCTTCTTCCATGAGCGATGATTGCTGATACAAGGAAAACAAAATCCTTGACAACTTTGATCTTTTCTCTGTTTATCACGATGTTGGTTATTGGGCCAATTGTGAGGATTTTATTTTATTTTAAATGTTGAGGTGTAATCCATACTTAAGACTGCCATTTTTGTTCTTCATTGTTACTTTTAAGTGCTGTCCAGTTGCTTCCGACTCATAGTGACACTGTATAAGGTTTCCACGGGGGTGCATCTTTACAGGAGCAGAAAGCCTCATCTGTAAGTGTTTTAAATTCTCTTCACTTTCAGCAAGCAAGATTGTGTCATCTGGATATCATAGATGGCTAATTAAGCCTTTGCCCAATCTTGATAACTATATTCTACATTCTTTTTCATCTAATCCAGCTCCTTAGCTATGCTCAGCAGACAGACTGAGTAAGTATGGTGAAAGGGTACAACCCTGACACACACCTCTGCTGATTTTAAATCACACAGAATCCTCCTGCTCTGTATGACTGCTTCTTGAAGTCTTCTGGAATTTCCATTCTTTGCAATGCAAAACATCACTTCTTATGATCCACAAAGTCAAATGATTTTGCACAGTAAATAAAACAGTGTTTTAACTGTAGGATAAATCTCAAATTGTTCTTTTTTGCAAACAATGTGATGCCATTCCTCTTCAATTTGTTATTCCAGGCACAGCAGAACATGAATGTGTTTCAAAAAATTAAAGGTAAACATCTTTTTGGTATTCTCTGTTTCCAGGCAAGATCATCCATTTGATATCAGCAATGCTATCCCTCGTAGCATAAAATCAAAAGCCAATGATAGTGAAGGGGGGAGTAGTTAATCTTACAGTCCTGAACAGAAGACCCTAGGACTATCAAGGGAGAAGAACAGGAGCGGAATGTGGGACCCTATGCAGAGAAGCAGCAACACCAGTGACAGAGGCAGAGATGAGGACATGGAGAGAGAAAACAGCTGAGGACTCTAGACTCATGGAGCGAGAAAGACTGTGTGCTGGAGACCAGGAAGCAGGCTTGCAGAATGTGCCCTTTGGTTATTTAAATGATTACATATTCCTGAGTGTTTCTGTGTTGATACCCCCACCCCACCCCCCCAAAAAAAACTAAACCAAAGGGAATAGATGCAAATACTGTTGAATGATGAATCACAGAGGGGACTGTAATCATTGCAATGAAATGATGAGTGTAAAACTGATGTTCTCCCATGTAAATTACCAGTCAATACACAATAGAAACTTAATAAATAATAGTAAAAAAGCCAATAATACTGAAGGAAGAAGTCCAAGGTGCACTGAAGGCATTGGCAAAGAACATGGCTCTGTTAATTGAAGGAATAAAACTGAAATCTTTCAACGAACTGATGAAGCACTGGAGGCACTCATTCATCTCTGCCAAGACATTTGGAAGACAGCTACCTGGCCAACTGATTGGATGAGATCCATTTCTGTGCCCATTACAAAGAGAGGTGACCCAACAGAATGCAGAAATCATTGGACAATATCATTAATCTCATGCAAAAGTTAAAATTTTGCCAAAGATAATTCAAAAACGGCTGCAAACATAGACAGAGAACTGTCCGAGGTCCAAGCTGGATTCAAATGAGGACATGAAGAGAGATACACAGTGCTGATGTCGGATGGATCTTCCTTGAAAACAGAAAATAACAGAAAGATGTTTACCTGTGCTTTAGTGACTACACAATGGCTTTCAATGGTTGTGGATCATGACAAGCTATGGACAACACTGTAAAGTATAAGTATTCCAGAACACTTAATTGTGCTTATGAGGAACCTGTACATAGACCAAGCTGCAGTTGCTCAAACAGAACAAGGGAACACCAAATGCTTTAAAATCAGGGAAGGTGTGCACCAGGGTTGTATTCTTTCACCATACTTATTCAATCTGTATACTGAACAAATAATCCAAGAAGCTAGAATATATGAAAATATGAGGTATCAGGATTGGAGGAAGACTCATTAACAACTACAATATGCAGGTGTAGATACAACCTTGCTTGCTGAAAGCAAAGAGGACTTAAAATACTTATTGATGAAGATAAGCCTTTTGGTATGGCTTGCACATTAATATAAAGAAAACAAAAATCCTCACCACTGGACTAATAAACAACATCCATATAAGTAGAGAAAAGACTGAAGCTGTCAAAAACCTCATTTTGCTCAAGTAAACCATCAACACTCATGGGAAGCAGCAGTCAAGAAATCAAATGATGCATTGCATTAGGCAAATCTGCTGCACAAGACCTCTTTAAAGTGTTGAAGAACATAGATGGCAGTTTGAAGGTACGCCTGACTCCAGCCACGGTATTTTCAATAACTTCATATGCGTGCGAAAGTTGGACAGTAAAGAACTGATGCATTTGAATTATGGTATTGGACTGCCAAAAGAACAAATAAATCTATTTTGGAAGAAGTTTAGCCAGAGTGCTCCTTGGAAGCCAGGATGGCAAGATTTCATCTCTCATACTTTGCACCTACATAGTCAGGAAGAACCAGTCCCTTGAGAAGGGTATCAAAGCGGAGGGTCAGAGAAAAAGAGTATTCCCAATGGATTGGATTGGCACAGTAGCAGCAGCTATGACTATGAACTGTCAGATCGGCCCAGGACCGGGCAATGTTTTGTTCTGTTGTACATAGGGTCCCTAGAGTCAGTACGGATTTGATGGCACCTAACAACAATCCCTCGTTCCAAGTCCTATTCTGAATTCGGCTTGAATTTCTAGCAGTTCCCTGCTGAATTGTTTGAAACCACTTAAAAAGTGATCTTCAGCAAAACTCTACTTGCATGTGATGTTAATGTTACTGTTTGCTAATTTCCACATTCTTTTAGATCACCTTTGAATGGGCACAAACAAATGTGGATCTCTTTCAGTTGGCCAGGTTGTCTTCCAATTTCTTGGCATAAACTAAGTAAGCACCTGTAGTGCTGCATCTGTCTGTTCAAACATCTCAATCAGTATATTCCATCGACTTATGAAGCCCTGTTTTTTGTTAATGCTGACAGTGCAACTTGAGTTTCTTCCTGCAATTCCAGAAATTCTAAATTACATGTTTCCTCCTGAAATCGCTGAACTTCGGCCAACTCTTTTTGGTATTGTGACTGGGTGTTTCTTTGATCTTCCCTTGCTGCTTCCTGTATCCTTCAGTATCTTCCCCATTTATTGTTGATAAGGGCCATCAAGCCAGTTCCAACTCATAGCCAACCTATATAGGGCTTCCAAGGATCAGCTGGTGGGTTTGAACTGCCGACCTTGCAGCTCAACCTGACCTTGCATCCAACACACATTATCCTGCTGCGCCACACCAGAACTCCACCTTCCCCATAAGATCCTTCAATGCTTCCACTCAAGGCTTGAATTTTTCTTCAGCTTCCAGCTTAAAAAAAGCAAAGTGTGTTTTTCCCTTTGGGTTTTCTAACTCCAGGTCTTTCCCATTTCATGTACGATACTTTACTATGCCTTCACGAGCTGTCCTTTGAAATCGTTTATTCAGCCCTTTCAAGTCATTTCTCCCATTCACTTTAGCTAGTCTTCCTGTCTCATGTTGACATCGATTTTGGTCTTTTCTTCGGTGGCACACAACAACAACAAAGTTGTTCAATGTGTCCAATTTATTCTTGAGATGGTCTCAATTCAGGTGCGATACAGTCAAGGTCATACTTTGGCTCTCATGAACTTGTTTTCATCTTGGACTTGCAGAAGACCAACTGATGGTGTATTCCACAGTTGGCCTTTGGCCTTGTTCAGAATAATGATACTGAGCTTCTCCATCGTTACTTTCAACAGATATAACCAAGCTGATTCAAACGAATTCTATCCAGTGAGATCTATGCGTATAATTGCCATTTCATGAAAAATAAATGTTCCCCTTTCAAAATTCTATCATGTAGTTTCTACCACCAAGATCATACTTTCCAACTACTGCACCTTGTATTTTGTTTCCAACTTTGGCATTCCAATGACCAGTAATTATCAATGCATCTTGATTGCATTGCTGGTAATCATTAGGTGAGATACAAGTTGGTTAGAATCTCCCATTTCTTCACCTTAGGCATTAGTGGCTGGTGCGTAAATTTAAATAGTCATACTAACCTATCCCTGACAGTGTTTTACTTCAGACTAAATCTCAAAATGTTCTTTTTGGCAATGTGATGTCAGAATGTGACTGTGGTTCCAAGTAGTCCATACCAGTCTGTTTTAGCTCACCAACGCTTAGGAAATCAATTGTCATGTATTCAATTTCATTTTTGACGACTTCCACTAGATTCCTATTTTGTTCTGATGAGTGATGGAGATCTGCTGTTTCTTCTCATTGCGTAGTGACACATGAGCAAATGAAAGTTGTAAAAGCTTCACTCTTTGCACATCATTAAGGCTGACTCTACTTTCAAAAGGTAATTTTCCATGCCTTCAAACCTGAGGGAAATTTTCCTATCTATGAAATGTCTTTATTTCCCTCCTTTATTCCATAACTTACTATAAACACTAGGTATACATATGGCTATTGCATTTCCAGTTGTATGCTTGCTAGTTGTTATCATGTTAGCTATAAGCATGACTGACTGTCTTTAGTTAGAAACTATGTATGTATGGTTCGAGGTACATGTACAGGTGACAGGTACCAAGCTGACAAGGAGTGGACTGCGATGGTTTATGTTATGTGTCAACATGGCCCAGCCATGGTCCTAAAAATGATGTAATTATGCCCATTTTGTGATCTGATGAAAGGGGGTGTGGTCTGCATCTAATATATACAGATGCTCTGGCAAATTTCATTCTCTCTTGAGTCTGCATACAAACTTGTAACCTCTAAATTGTTTTTACCAGGGACAGAAACTATCCTCGTTTCTAAATTCACCTTAATGAGAATAAGGCAAGTGGATTATTGAGGGAACTTGTCTGCAGTCATTCACAGATCACAGAAACGTACTGAAATATGTTTGGAATAAACTTGTGCATGCATGAACTTGAACCCTAGCAGCAATCCCTTTATACTTACTATCAATATTCCTCCAAAGAGTATTAATATTTTTGTTTTAATAGGCAGTTAAATTTAGTTGGACTGAAACTGCAAACTTCTGTCTCCTGGGCAGTCAACCCAAAACTCAGTTCAGTTCATCTCGGGCGAGGCTGTTAGCAGGCTGCTTGCACACGTTTGTATGTGGTTCAAGGATCAGAGGCTTGGGCAGAACGCTAGACTCTCAATCGCTGGCTCTTTCCTTCCAGGACTTTCCTGGCTAACTAACTGTGTGATCCCGATTCTGTCTTCTAGGTTAGACGGTAAGTTGTTTTTTGTTTGTTTGTTTTTTAAATCCAACCTGCCTGATGTCAACATCAGCCTGCTTTTTGGCTAAAGCAATTAAAATGGGTAACAAATTTCATGCAGTCTCTTCTTACAAATTCAAGCCTCTTTCAGAATCTGCCTGCTTTTGTTCATTCTCCAGAGTCTTTAGTGGCTATACCCAGGAAGGTAAGGTACAGTAAGCGCTTACTAATTGGCCATACCAAAAGAAAAACCATTGTGCCCTGTGATTTAAAATTTACTGTGTATAGATTCACTTTGAGTCACATCAAAATAGGGATCATTCTGATCTTGTTTTATAATTCACTTCCCCCTCCCTCCTTTACGTATTCCCCTTTTAACAAAACTTCTGCTAACTGTTCAATATGTGGTCTTCATTAATAAATGATAAGCACTTTCCACATAACAGCAGGCACTCTAACTGTAAGAGCAAAGTGACATTAGTGCACATTCTAGATATATTTGTGTATGTGCAAAAACAGGTGAGTAGAAGGATGCCAACTCTGACACTGTCTACAACAGTAAAAAATGGAAAATAAAAAATCCCATTAAAGGAGAAATCTTCATAAAGGACTACTATAGCTGTTAAAAGGAATAGAATTACACATATTTCAACATGAATGGAGTCTAAACACCTAGTGTTGAATGATAAAAGTTACACAACAAACTATTATATAATATTTTGTAGGTAATATTAACAAAAGTTTAAAAAACACTCAGACAACAATACTACAGCTACACACATTGAAGGGATGTACCGGGCCCTTTTTGCCTCGGCTACACCCTTGCTATGTGTGTCAATAGGGGATTGTCTCTGAGGACTGAGAGAAGGGAGGGGTCACATGTTTCAGTTTGGAAGCAAATATGACCAGCAATGTTAACAATTACGAGAAGTTACTTGTACATCTACTAGAAATATGGGTGTCCGTATGTCTTTGTACTTTCTATGCTTTTCCAATTCTTTGAGAAAAAAGTTTTTGAGGGGAAAAAGACTACTAATACTCCGTAGATGGCGGCACAGTTCTCTGCTGCACGGCTATGGCGCAACACACCCAATCAGTTTCCAACTGCTAAGGCAGCGAAACTTGGTCTACTTTGGTCTCTAGCATAGATAATGCCACAGCAACTATCTTTCTAGCGGTTTTTGAACTTACTTTTTCCTTAGGATTAACTATTAGGGAAAAAAAGCTAAGTTAATTCTATGTCTTTGTTACATATGATTAAACTATTCTTGCATTGAAACAAAATACGATAGGACGAACGTAAAGATAATGTTCTCCCATGTAAACTATCACATATTTCACAATAAAACCTTAAAAAACAAAAAAACTTGGTGTGGTGTTGTAGAATAAGCACTTGACTGTGAACCACAAGGTCGGCGGTTCAAACCCTCCAGCTATTCTTCAGAACCCTGTATAGTGTTGCTATAAATTAGAATGGATTCGATGGCAGTGAACAATACAACAAGTTAGTTATATGCCTACCTATATCCTTGCATCTTTGCTAATTTTGATACACAACAAAGACAATTAAGTCTGTAAGAAAAACAACAAACAGTGCACAGAATCTATGCCACCTCTTACACCCATGTGTGCCAGAGCAGAGCCGTGATACCCAGGATGCTCAGTGGCTCCTTCTTTTTGGCAGTAATCACCAGGACTTTTTCTGAGGAGTCTCTTGGGGTGAACTCAAACCTGTGACCTTTCAGTTAGCAACTGAGCGTAGTTAGCTATTTGTGCCACTACAGAGACTCCAGTATGTGAGGCAAGGGTCTAATTTTCTTTTTATCCACAAATAATAATAGTCTATCACACTTGAGTTATTGAACAAATCAGAATATCATCTTAGACGGAATGAAACTTTGGTTTCATTAGGCACTTGTATATAATACCATAAAACAACAAAAGAAAAATATTTTTGTTTTCACTTATTTTCCCCCAAATTTTAGGCAGAATGTTAACTGTAGAACTGGTTCTGTATAAGAAAGGAATACTATTCAGATATACTTTCTGAAACTAGAGATTAATATAAACCAGGGATGGTTTACATTTTTAAAGATTTATTCATTAAATTGTGAGGCTGTAAGTAAGATAAGCTCTAGACTTGTCAATGCAAGGTCAGCAGCGCAAACCCATCAGCCACTTCGTGGGAGGAAGAGGCGGCTTTCTGCTCCTGCATAAATTTCCAGCCTTGAAAACCCAATGCAGGGTACAGGGTCACAATGAGTCAGGATTGACCTCATGGCAGTGAGTTTTTGTTGTTGTTGTTTATTCAAGAATGAAGACCATTTGAAAAGGTGTTCCATTTCAAAACCTGCCAAACGGAAGACCTTTCAGCTTCTCGGTCTAACTAAAGCAAATTACCATCTATGCAGAATCTGCTAATTATAGAATTTGGTTAGTGACAAATATCCTGAAATTCCACAACCCTTTTAATTTCTCACAGTAGATTCAGTAACTCAATAAGAATTACTACTAATTAATTAGTGTTTACATTACATAGTATTTTATGTACTATAAAGAGCCCTGGTAGCATAATGGGTTAAGCGCTGGGCTGCTAACTGCAAGGTCGGTAAGTCAAATCCATCAGCTGCTCCTTGGGAGAGAGATGAGGCTGCCTGCACCCGTAAAGATCTACAGTCTCAGAAACCCTACAGAGACTTCTGCTTTTCCCTACAGGGTCACTATAAGTCACAATAACCCCATCTACCCACTGAAGGGAGTTATGTACTTACTATAAAAGCCTACAAACAGGGCAACATAATTACCACCACCATATTACAAAAGAAGACGTGAACCAGTTATACCAGTTGTCTAAGGTCATGCTAAAGGGAAGAATTTCCCAGAATTAAAAAGTACAGTTCTTGCAGCTTAAATTTCTATATGCCACACTGATCACAAGAACTTCCTTTAAGAATTATAACAAGAAATCAAGGAGAAACTAAAATGCAGTCGGCGAATCATAGTACTGAAATGATACTGAAGACAGCTACTTCAACATCCCCCCACTTTACAGATAAGGAACTGAGGCCTCAAAATGTTTGGGAACTTACTTACTCAAGGCCATACTTCTAGACATAGAAAACAAAAACTGTAATCTAGCACTCCTTAATCCAAGTTCAGTGATCTTCAATTACGACGGTAAAATGCCTTGATGTTTTCACTGATAATGATCAACAATCCATTTAAGACCTCTTTAATGTGTTCTTTAAAGAGCAAAGATGTCAGTTTGAGGAATAATACGCACCTAACCCAAGGCATGGGATTTTCAATAGCCTCATATGCATGTGAAATTTGGACAGTGACTAAGGATGACCGTAGAAGAATTGATGCATTTGAGTTAAGGTGTTGGAGGAGAATATTAAAGGTACCAGGAATCGAGTGCCAGAAGTACAAATCAATCTGTGTTGGAAGAAATGTAGCCAGAATGCTCCTTAGAAACCAAGATAGTCAGACTTAGGTCATATTATCAGGAGGGACCAGTTCTCAGAGAAGGACATCGTGCTTGATAAAGTAGAGGTTTAGCTAAAAAGGAGGAGACCCCAACGAGATGGACTGGCACAGTGGCAGCAGCAGCGGGCTTAAGCACAGCAGCAGCGGTGAGGCTAGCCCAGGACAGGGTAGTGTTTTACTGTGCACAGGGGTCGCTATGTGTAGGAACCGATTCGACAACACCTAACAACAACAGCAATCCATTCAACAAATACCTATCTGGTATCTACTATGGGGCAGGTCCTGTACTAGGTGCTAAATCTGACAAACATTTACTATGCTGTGTGGAGTATAGGATAAGCACTGGACTGCTAAACACAACACTGATGGTTCAAACCCACCAGTCGGTCCTTGGGAAACCTGTCCAGGGTCGCCATGACTCAGAACGACTGCTACAGCACCTAACAACAACAGGCACTACACTACGTGCATTTTCACATTTAATTCCCACCACACCATTAGAAGGGGAGTGACAAAGATTATCTCCATTTTATACCTTAAAATTTAAGAAGAGCAAGTAATTGTCTTCAATATAGGAAATGCCTTTATCAAAAGTATGGTATGATCAAACCTATAAATTAATTTTAATCCTAAAATCTCATTAAAATTTGAAAAACATGGACTCTACTGTACTGCTAGCAATGAGCAGACATTATGTGTAAAACCTGGTATTAAATGAGTCGTGGGGGACTCTTATTGGGGGGGGGGCTTTAAAAATCCTTTAAAATAAGCCCTAGAACAGACGTCAATTGAAGTCACTGAACTAAAAGTCAACTGCTAGGAAAGTGCTAAGTCAAGTAAGCAGAGGATAAGGAAAAAGCATCTAGTTCCAGCTTCAAGAACATAAAATGAGGTCCACAGTAGAAGAATGCATCTGCTCGCTTTAAGAATTACTCTCAAAATACTACTCCAGTACCGGGCTACCTACTTTCAGAGCATAAAACCTCTGTGGTATGTGATAAAAACCTCTGTGGTACATAATCATAGTAATTAAAAGTTCCATTTACTGTCTTTCCCAGCAGGAATTCCTTAACTTTGCTGAACAGATTTCACAAGGCTCACATCAAAAAAGCCCACGTGCTAAGTAGTGCTTTTATTACAGAGATTTAAAAATAAACATTGTAAACCTTTTCCCACCAAACAGTGTTTGCATCCTAGCTATAATTTTCTAAATAAAAATCACAGTCTGAGAGAAACCGTTCTCTTAGAAGGCAGCAGTCAGAGCCGAATTAGCCCCATGCAGTATTTCTAATATAAATGGTTACCTGAGAAGTCGGCCAGAAGTCTTGCTAGGACATGCTTGTCTACCAGTTCAGTCTTGCTAAGGTTGGAAACTGTATCTACCCTAGTAGTCTCTTTGACAACAGCAGGCTTTTCGGACATCCTGAGATCAGACTTAGGCTTGCCATTTATGTGTTCTAGGATGTCACACGATCTCTGTGGCCAACCAGAGTCTGCAGCAAAAGTGCGCGTGTGCTGAAGTATTTCTTCAGAAGGAGATTTTACTTGGTCTGGGGGAGAGGCTGATTCCTTGGCTTGTCTTTCACCGAGCTCTTTAAGGGCTTTGATTGTGAGCTGCTCTTGTTCCAAGTCAAGGGATACCACTGGAGTACCTGGCACAGGGAAAAACTCCTGACGCTCACTTTCATTTGTTTCTTTGCTTTGTTCAATATACGTGCTTCTTATGCCTTTAACTTCCGAGCCACGTGACTCACTTCCATGCAAGACTTCTACAGGAAGAGCTGCTCTAAAGTCTGCCTTCTTCTCTGAAACTGCTTCAAAGGCATTTCCTTCATCTTTAACCACTAGTCCTTTCTTTCTGGTTTCTATAAAGGCTGCTTTCAGATCCTCTGGGGAGGAATCATCTACATCTTCAACAACATTTCTCCCACAGGATGATTCCAAACAGGCAGAAGTTGTCATATTTAGAGAGAGGAATTCTGTCTCATTATCCTCAGTTAAAATGGGCTTTTTGGAAGCAACTTCACTCACACTGCGGGGCTGCTTCGCATCTTCTGCTATGACGTTCAGATCAGGTATTTGTGAATGGGCCACCTTATCAACTGGACTCTGGCCAAGTCCACCAGGCTGAGCTGGCTGTGCCTCTGAGTCACTCATGGCCTCTTCAAAATTTTTACATGTTTTGTTTCCTCTACTACAACTGGGAAGCTCTCTGATCTCTCTCTCACCTATTTTCACACCTGCACTCGGAATGGAAATAGGCTTCTCGGCCGGAATTTTGTTACTTTCAAATGACACATCTGCTGTGATGTCCTCTATTACTGTGTCATCAGACTCGCCAGAGCTATCAGCCTCTGTTATTTCCCCCAACACAGAGCTCTGCCAGTTCATTTCATCTTTCAGGTGGGCATCAGGCAAAGTCATTTTCACTGCAGTTCCTCCAGAACCCAAAGCCACACATTTCTCAAAGGAAGATCCAGGTAACTCTGAAAGTGTGTCGTTTTCTTCCTGCATGCTGCCTCGCGTGCTTTTGAGGCCGATTTCTTTTGTAGAATCAAGGTAGCCTGGTGTGGCCGTTTCCTGTGGGAGACATGTTTCTGACCATCCACCTGCTGATTTAGTGGCAGGACTGTTGCCATTAATGGAACATACAGTAATTTTCTGACACGTGTTAGTTTTAAGATTTACAATTGGGATTTCTGAATTATATTCACCCGTGTCAAGTCCTGTCATTTTGGGGATGTAATCAGATTTATCAGACTGTTGTTTTGCCTGGGAAACCAAATCCCAGGTCAGTATTTCATTGGTAAAGTTATGCATATCATTCACACATCTGGACACCTCTTCCAAGGCTGCAGTCGTATGTGAAAACTGTCGAGTGAGTAAAGCCGAGGCTGGGTAGCGGCCCATCTCTTTACTCCTCAGTGGAAATACTTTGTCTTTTGTCTCAGCAAGGTCTGCAGATGATTCTCCATCAGTGTGCATCACCCAGCTACCAAAACCACTTGTGCTCTCTTTATAGGCGTCCTTAAACTCTCTATCAAATGCTGCTTTGTCAAGAATGACTTCAAATGGCGATTCGGGGGAATCTTTGTCAATAACATCACCTCCCGAAACTTTGGATGGGGATGCAGAATGGGTACAAATGCCTTCTGCCTTAGACTGTGCGGTGGCTGGTTTCCGGTCTGTTAGCAGAGTGAACTTGTCACCGGCATCCAAGGCAGTTTTACTTGGTACCTCGTCTCGGTTCTTGGCCTCTTGATCTTTATGCATTTCCATCTGACCAACTTCCTTTGAGGGAAAAGCCGGATGCTCTGGGAAACTGGCTGGGATGGAAGGACGGTTACAATGACCTCCTCCTTCAGCAGTAACTGGAACGTCTGATCTGTCTTTCCTTGTCCCCTGGGGCTTTTCCTTGTTCGCATCCAGAAGAGTCAAGCAGTCTTTTCCTTCTTTGGTTAAAATAGGCTTGCTGCCTAGCATGTGACTTTTTTCACCATGTAGGGTTGTGAGGTCAGTGTTATCTATTTCAGAAGATGAAATACAGGAAGAAGTCACAATTTCTGGAGGTGTCTCATCTGAGCAAAGAGAGCACAATGCCTCTAAGGTCAGAATTTGAAAGAAAAAAAAAAGTTTACCAGGTGCAATTTACACACATGAGCTAGTCAGGTCAAGCAGCATGCTTTTTTATTTGTTTCAATTATATATACACACAGGATGTATATATACACACACATAAGTATGCAACAAAACAATCCACAACAGCTACAAGACATGCATAACATGGGCAACAGTGAAACAGAAAAGCCGTACCATGCTACAGATTGCAAACAACACACGTTCATTCACAACACACACGTGTACATCTTCACTGTCAAGGAATAAAGGAGAGTAATGCCACTGGAGGTGTGGGCAGGAAGCAACATGAGCCATACAAAATAAACAAGTTGATATTATGAAGCACCAATACATCTTCATCTACAAGCTCAGTAATTCAGAACACACTGCCCTCTCCAAATCTACTGTACAGCCTGATCTAATCTGAGAGTTAAAGGAAAACAGACAAGAGGCCAGAGTTCTTTTTCACGCCAGAAAGTCAAGGACCATTCCTGAGCCTGAAAACGAGACTAGAAGGATTCTGATCTACCCACAGGATGGTCCTTCCCATGTATGGTAGAGAGGGTGCTGAAAAGCATGGCCTGATTTAAAATTTCCCGCACCAGCCACCTACTTTCGGTTTTATTGCAAATTGGACTGTGCAAATTGTTTCTTTGGTTAAGATAGAGTTAAAGTCAGAAATCTTGATGTAGCTATCCATTTACCACATTGTTTCCCAACCTTCCAAACTAGCAAGTTTTGACAGGGAAAAAGACCCAAACCCCTATCCTACAGGTGGGTGTTATCTTTCTTGTATGCTGTATATTTGGAGTCTGGAACAACGTAGGTCTTAAATAGCTCCAAATGGATGAATCAAAGACTCAGGTTGATACAAGGCTGCTATGCCTTGAGCATAAATGAGTAACTGGAAAGATGTGAGAGAGAAATTCCTTTGCGATTACCTTTATTCAACCTCTGTTTTTCTTGTGAGAAGCTGAGTAATCATCATCATGGACAAAAGCATAGTTATTCAACACAGTTGAAAATAAAAGAGAATTTATTATCTTCCTGCAATAAAATTCCATGGCTACAAAAATGTCTCCAAGTACCAAATAAAGTCCCTTTATTCAACACCTCACTGAAATTTTATGCAACAGGGTCTGACCTTTAGAATAATGTCATCACATCTGAGTAGTGGAGGAAAGTCTTTGTGGATTAAAGGCAAATAGCTAGTTTGGTGGTACACCCTGTAGCCCTGGGAAAGTATCTGAAATCAGCTGTAGTGCAGTAAATGGGCTTCACAGCCATCATAACGTGGGTAAAATCCAAAGGAAGCCAAGCATTTTAAGAAAAAAGATCTGAGCCCTAAAGTTTAAAGCATTACAGACGGCTGCTGCTGCATCCCTCAAGTCAATTCCGTTCAGGGACCCTGTAATGGGGTTTCTGAGGCTGAAAATCTTCACAGGGAGTTAGTAGCCCAACAAGTAACCCACTACCCTACCAGGGCTCCTTACTGTATGTTTGAGGGCGCTTCCAAAATCGTGGAAAAATTCCATTATCTTTTCATTCCACTCTTCCAAAACTTCCTGAAGCACTGTCGTATGTTGTTAAGTGCCATCGAGTCCGTTCTGACTCATAGCAATCCTGTATATGGTTTCCAAGGAGCAGCTGGTGGGTTTGAATTGCCGACAGTGCTTATCCTACAATGCCACACTAAGCCTCCTCATATGTATAAGGCTACATTTAAATCAGAAATACCCCATAATCTGAACTCTAATTATTGCGGAACTTACTGGCCACTGTTTCTATCAGGCAGCATTCAATGGAGTAAATTTGGGTAGAGTTTGGGAACCCCTCCCTCCAAATAGGTAAAGAATTCTGAGGTGAGCAGAATGGATTTCATCCCACAGGGAAGGGTCCAGTTGTATACTTTAAATAGAGGCAGGTTTTAGATGACTGAGATCTCTCATCTTACATAGTCAACAAAATGAGTTAGTGACTGTGTAGCAAACATTTAGGCAGGGCCTGCCACGTGCCAGACACTGAGAAACTGAGTTGAAACCAACGGCAACACAGAAAAAAGTCCTTTGCCTTTGTGGAACTTACCACAGAGGGAAAAAAAATTTACTACATAAATAACGATGATGGTGATGAAATAAAAAACCCTAAACTGGAAACCTAGATTCCTAATCAAAGAATGCCCACATGTCGGAAAGAAAAAGCAGATCCTTTACTAAATGTCTGAGAGACTTCAAACGTTTTATTAAAGACTGTTTAGTATGACATGTTGCTGTTTCGTGCCGCTCAGTCAGTTTGGACACATAAGGACCCTGTAGTTTCCAAGGTTTTAAATCAGGGGTGGGGAACATCAGGCCTGCGGGCTGTATAAGGCCCTTAAAATCATTTAGTCTGGACCTGCCAAAGCAACCTCAGTTCCAGCCATCACATTGGTGGTGGTGGCTATGTGCCGTGGAGTCTGTTCAACTCATAGCGACCCTGTATAGGGTTTCCGAGGCTGTTCATCTTTAAGAGAGCAGAAAGCCTCATCTTTCTTCTGCAGAGCACCTGGTAGATTCAAACTGTTGAATTTGTGATTAGCAGCTCAGATTGTAATCCACTACGGTACCAGAGCTCCTTAGCCATCACATTAGGGATGAGTTAATTAAATAAATGCCTGACCAACTACAGCAGGTTAAGTTGATAATTTTGTATGGCCTGCAAAAGATCTTATAAATATCCAAATGGTCATTAGCAGAAAAAAGGCTTCCCACCCCTGCTATAAATCGTCGAGAGGGCAGAAAGCTTCACCTTTCTCCTGTGGAACAGCTGACGGGCTGCAACTAGGGACCCTGGGATTCACGGTCCAAGGCTTATTGTATGGAGCCCCCATGTTCCCCTTAGTATGACATATATACCACATATACTAAAATAACTTTAATCATGTTTTCTAATTATAATGTTGTAACCGTATCTGAGATGATTGTGTTTTCAGGGTTGAGGGAGGGTCGGAGAGCAGCTCCAACAGCAAACAGCATGTTTTGGCTCCTCTGTGATTGGGAGCTGCAGGTGCCAACTTTCATGCTTGTCAGCAGGGCTTTCCAACGTGGAGCAAAGTAAGTTAGCATCCTCACGAATGCTTTCATTTTAATGGTCTTGCTTAGAATCTCAGCAATGAAAAGTCCTTTCTCTGGTTAGCTGAAACCCTAACAAACTTGGACAGAGCTGACTTATATAGCAAGACATTGGAAAAACTTGGAGAGGGATTATAAATGTATGAAAATACTAAGTAGCGCAAAACCCAGAATCAAATTCCCATAAACAAACACTCTGCCAATTAGCCTGGTAACATGGTAGAGAGCTCCAGGGAGTTTGGGGGTTGTTGTTAAAACAATGTACACTGTAAGACTGCCTCACGAAATAACTCCGGATTATTTTACATCGCAGGAAATGTCTGTCTTTTTTCAAAAAAGTTTTCCCTTTACAGCGCACTCCAAGAGACTTTCAATATCACCCAAAACAAATCTCATTAAAAATATTTTCCAAATTAGTTGTATGTTATAGCGGGACTTAATGTGTCTATTCATTTCAAGAGTCCTAATCACGGGTAAGTCTGGCGTTATTCTACTTACTACCAAGCAAAGTTTATATACATCTAGTGCCCACTATCAGGAGCTCTGGTAGCATAGTGATTACGAATCGGGCTGCTAACCTCAAGGTCGGCAGTTTGAAACTACCAGCTGGTTCCGCGGGAGAAAGATGAGGCTTTCTGGCTCCTGTAAAGATTTATAGCCTCGGAAACCCTGTGCAGGGTCACTATGAGACAGAACCGACTCCACGGCACTTAACAACAATAGTACCCACTATACATTTGACCCACCCACCACTGTAGGGTCCATTCTGATCACAGAGAACCTGTAAGACAGAGGAGAACTGCCCTACAAGGTTTTGGAGCTATAAATCTTTATGGGAATTGACTGCCACATTCTTCTCCTGTGGAGTAACCAATGGGTTTGAACCACCAACCTTTTGGTTATCAGCTGAGCACTTAACTACCAGGGTTCCTTTAAACACTTGATGTTGTTGTTTAAGGGTCAATGAGTCGGTTCCAACTCATAGCAGCCTTATGAACAACAGAACAAAGCAATGTTCAGTTCTGTGCCAGCCTCACAACAGAATCATTAAAAAATGAACCAATTCAGGGTAAAAGGTGAATAAAAATGTTCATAAACACAGAATAACTGAGCATGTTCCCAAATGTATCTAAGCTCTATGCCTATCCAGTTCTTCAGAAACTGAATATCATAAAAGTCTCCACTTAGGTATACTACACCTGATCTAAAATAAGGGATTAAGTTGGCAAACTGTTTTAAATTTCTAGACCACTCCACATCCAAAACTTCCTATTAAAAGATGCAAAATGCTTTTTATCACATTGACTAAGTGTGTGACTTAGATAGGTGGGTTAATCTCATCTCAAAAATGGGAATACTATGCCCAAATCACAATAAAAAGTTTAAAGAATTAAAAAAAATGAGACTAAAACAGCTAATTTTAGGACTATGTTGTTGTTAAGTGTTGTCGAGTCAATTCTGACTCACAGTGACCCTGTATAGGGTTTCTAAGGAGCGGCTGGTGGGTCTGAACCACCGACCTTGCAGTCCAGTGCTTATCCTACAGTGCTACATCAGCACTCTAACCTTAGGACTATGGTGGTGTGCCATGGAGTTGATTCCAACTCTTAGCAGCCCTGCACAGGGTTTTCAAGGCTATAAATCTTTACGGAAGCAGAAAGCCTCATCTTTCTCTTGCAGAGGAGCTGATAGTTTCAAACTGCTGCCACTGAGGTCAGCAGCCCAACCTGTAACTACAATGCTACCAGAGCTCCTTGTTAAGACTATAGTGAGGACTTTGAAAAGTTAATAAATGTAACATGCTTAGCAAAGTATCTGACTCTTAATAAATGCTCAATAAATGTCCCCAAGCAGCACATTTTCGAAAAGTCTCTCCTGATACAAATGGAGATGCCAAACCATGTGCCTTTTTGTGGGGGAGAGAAGAAAAGCATGTTATCAACTCATAATCAACTTCATCTCCTATACAACACAGGAAATCCTCATTCAGAGCTTTAGTCACTTTCCCTCCCACCACTCCTAAACTAAGGAAAGTATAAAGAAACTTCTATTTCAAAACTGTGAGCGCTGGAACATCTAAATTGGTACAAACGAAATGCCTATGCCATTTATAGAACTGTGTTAGAGTCTATAAGGACAAAGATGACAAACACTGTACTACCTCTAACAAGCTCTAAAGCGATGCTGAAAGATAAAGAGCTCTTCCTGAACAAAATGCTTCAGCAAATTATCTTTGCCACCATCATGGTCAATGGGTAACTTGAATGACTGAAGAACCTAACACAAAAATAGCCTTTGGCACAGTCTTTTACAGTCCCTTTCAAACTCAGAGCTACTAGTAGTTCATGGGCTCTCGCTCTCTCTGACTCAGAAATTCCTGAGCTCAGGAGTCTGCAGTACAAGTTTCCCAGTTGATGCTAAACACAGTTTTACCACAAGTTGGGCGGTTCAAACCCAGCAGCCGTTCCTCAGAAACCCTGTACAGGGTCGCTATGAGTCAGAATGGACTCAAGGGCACTTAACAACAACATGTTTCAGAAGGATGGAGCAGTCAGAGCTGTATTTCAGAACTCTAAAACCAGTTTCCTTTTGAGTCATTTCCAACTCATAGCAAAAAAAAATCCCACTGGGAATGAGGCAGACCCTCACCCACCATAGATCGTCTTGTCCAGGAACACAACTTACAAGGAGGAGTGTGTGAAGCACTGGCCATCTTTTGTGGAAGGTGAACCACAAGGTCGGTGGTTCAAACCCACAGACATTCCTGGGAAACCCTATATAGGATCACTAAGAGTTGGAACTGACTCAATGGAACATAACAACGAAACTACTTCTATATAATTAAGTTAAAAGCAACTCTAAATTTTGATTGGAATAATTTCTCTTTTCTCTGGATGAAGTGAGCACCTATGTGGTCAAACTACTAGTTAAGTGCTCTACTATTAGCCAAGGGTTGGTGGTTTGAACCCACTCAGAAGTACTTGGAAGAAAGGTCTGGCTGTCTGCTTCCAAAAGATCACAGCCAAGAACCCACAGAGCTGTTCTGCAGGTATACACAAGGTCACAAGAGACTTGATGGAACCCCCACAGAGCTGTTCTGCCTGAGTACTGGGGTCACAAGAGACCTGACGGTAACCAATGGCAATCAAACAGCTAGAGGATTTTATCTTTCAGAGGAAGGGGAGGGGTTAAAATGGCAAGATGAAAACCTACCTTCTGAGGGGACATGTACATACCAAGCACATACATTTGAATTTTAAGACACTTTCATACACTGTTTACACTATCCTTACTTTGATCCTTTTAAAAACCTAAGCTGTCTCTTGGGCAAAGGATTTCGAATTTATTGGTTCAGGCATTAAAAAAGGACTGAAAATAAAAGCTAAGAAATCAGGCAGCATATAATGAATGCGATATGCTGTATCACAAAGTTCCTAAAAAGAGTGACTGGCAGTAAGAAGGCTGTTACAGCTGTGTCTTGGCTGCTTCCTGGCCTCACTTAGTAAATCCATGAAATGCTATACATACCAGTGAAGAAAGGTGCCAGCCTGCAGTCATCACCCAGTGACTTTTTCACATACATACTCTAGAGTCAGACAAGGGAGGCTTGAAACATTCAGGCATAGGTCTTCCTACACTTGAATTTTCTCATGTTCACAAAACAAGAAGAAAAGACAAATTATCGTGCAAAACAGTATCAGCGACTTTTCAGCCACAGCATCAAAATAGGAAGTTAGCCAACAGTCACTTTGCAGCCAAGCTAGATTCCTAAACAAACAAAACTCTCTTTTTGAACAAAGAATAATATTTTACTTTTGTTGCAAAAAAGGCTGTAACTGGCAAAATTTCTTTTCTCAATGCTTGCCTCAAAGTGCAGTGTTGTAACTTCCTGTTCCTGATGCCTACCTACTGCACACGTCAAAGTGAATGTAAACGTTCCTCAGGGCACATACGCTTCCATCTCTGCACGGGATGTGTCCTCTTTTCAATCTTAACTTTCACCTTCCATTGTTTTCTACAGAAAATCCGTATTGACCACCCTCCATTCTTATCTGAGGTTTTAAAAGTAGAAACCAAATCTAAGTACGATTTTGTGTCTTGATGGAAGAAACACGGCCCCAGGTAATAGTTAAGGTACTATGAGTGAAGAGGTAACCTCTATTCCTTCTGCTCTCCTGGTTTTAATATTAGCCTCAAAATATCATCTCTAAAATACAAATATTTAAACCCTAGACTGTAAACACTAAGTAAGCCAGAAGGACTTCACTTTATGACACAGTGGCTATCTGCATGGACTTTGGAGTCCCAGGTCTGTCTCCTGCTGTGTGGCCTTGAACAAGGTATTTGACCATGCTGAACCCTGGCTTTCCTCAACTGTTCCAAGAGCTAGTCTCTCTCCTCTACAGAGCTGGCTGCGAATATGAAGTGAGCTATTGCATGTAAGTCACTGAGCACAGAAAAAGCTCAAGAAAAGTAGTAGCCACCTGCCATATCTCTATGTCACCTGCTACATCTTTATGCACCTTAGAGTTCAGGAAAATGTTCATTAAATCCATTTGCCTATTTTGAAACTCTCAGGGATAGAAGGCTGAACTTGAACTCTGCTCCATGGAAGAAGATATCAATATACAAAGAACTGCAAAGGATTTACTCAGGAGCACACAACTCATTTAAAAGAAATTATTGTCCTATTGATATCCTAATCACAAACCTATTCATTAGTTATCAAAAATCAAATTGTCCTCATTTATATAGCAGTATAGTTATGGTGTTGGAGGAGAATATTGAAAGTGCCATAAGCTGCCAAAAGAACCAACAGATCTATGTTGGAACAAGTGCAGCCAGAGTGCTCCTTGGAGGCCAAGATGGCCAAACTTTGTCTCTCATACTTTGGACATATTGTCAGGAAGGACCAGTCGCTGGAGAAGGATATCATGTTTGGTTAAGGTTGAGGGTCAGAGAAGAAGAGTTAGACCCCAGCAAGATGGATTGGCCAGGTGGCAGCCATCGATGGGCTCAAGCGTGGCAACAGTAGTGAGGTTGGCCCACGATCGGACAGTATTTCGGTCTGCTGTGCATAGGGTCGCTATGGGTCGGTGCCGACTGGATAGCACCTAACAACAATGGAGCCTCTGGGTGGTACCGTTGTGGGCTCAGCTACCAACTTAATCACTGGTTGTTCCACCCAGAGGTTATCTCCGAAAAGGGCCGAGCGATTTACTTTCAGAGAATACAGCAAATGAAATTCCTATGGATTGCAGTTTAACTCTGCAGCACATCTGACACAGTGATGAGTCCAATCAACTCAATGGCAAGCTTGTTTTTTTGCTTTTTTTCCTTCAAAGTAATACATAATAAATATCGCAAAATTCTGTAAAAATTAACTGACCTTGTCTTGGTCCAAACTGATGACATTTTTGGGTGTATGCATGTCCCTGAAGTCCAAAATTGATGCATATATATGTCAAGATTAAAATACATCTAAAAGTGCCCTAGGTATTGTTACACATTTTGTAACATGTTTTAGTTATGTAAAAAGAAGGCAGGTTGCCTACAGGCTAACTGGCATAGGTAAAGGGATGTGGAAGCCAGAGGAGACCCCTGGGTTAGTGACTGAGGTGAACTCAAGGTGCCTGCTGGCAGTATCAGGTCCTTTTAACGAGCTGGCTTAGGTCAGACTGGCCCAAGACTGCCTACACCCAGGGGGGTTCCATCCAGTTGACAAAGTATACCAAGAACTTCTTCTCTTATTAAGGCGGTTCCAATTCAAAGTGACCCTGTATAACGTCTCTGAGGAGCAGCTGGTGGGTTTGAACCGCCAGCCATGCGGTTAGCAGTCCAATGCTTACACCTACAGTGCCACACCAGGACTCCCTATGTGGTGGTTGTGTGCCACTGAGTCAGTTATGACTCACAGCGACCCTGGAGCTGTAAATCTTTATAGGAGCCTAGTCTCATCTTTACCTGTGGCGCAGCCTGGTAGATCTGAACTGCTGACCTTGCAGTTAGCAGCCCGGCTCATAATCCAGTATGCTACCAAGGCACCTTTGGTTATTTGTCGTTCAGTGCCGTCGAGTCAGTTCCAACCCCTAGCAACCCTGTATAAGGTTTCCAAGGAGCAGCTGGTGAGCCAAAACCGCTGACCAACTTGGCAGTCCAGCACACAGTAGCCACCAGCACCCCACCAGGACTTCTTCAATGTTTGCCAGGGTGTGCCCTCAAACAACCCAACAGGCCGGTTTCTGGACCTGCCAAGGAAGCAGAGCACCAATAGGCCTACTTCCCATTCGGTGTGAATTTTTGTTTTGTTTTTTCGTTGGGTGGAGAGGGGGGAATGTTACCAATAGAGGCTAGGCTGCAGTATCTATACAGATACGGCATTTTCAACTGCCTCTCCTGAATATGCATCTATTAAAGCAACCTTCATAAACAAAAAGGGTTTTGTATATTTTAAAAACTCTAATATGTTCCCACTGTGAAAATGAAGCCTAGGTAATAAACACTGGTTGTTCCTTTTTAAAAACAAAAACAAAATAGCTTTAAATTAGAAAAATCCTACTTATCTCCATTTTGCCTAAGTGTACTTAGGATTTTTCCTACCAAG
The DNA here is from genome assembly GCF_000296735.1 of Chrysochloris asiatica. Taxonomy (NCBI): domain Eukaryota; kingdom Metazoa; phylum Chordata; class Mammalia; order Afrosoricida; family Chrysochloridae; genus Chrysochloris; species Chrysochloris asiatica. The sequence continues at coordinate 21,995,469 of NW_006408558.1, forward strand.
GATTACAGTATTTTAAGCCAGGGCAATTACAGTTTCAAGATTTCATTTAGGTTATATACATGTTATAAGTGTATTATTACCCTACTTAGGTGTGAAAAAAAATGACTTCAAGTTTTAACTACAAATAACGTTTTAAAAGATCTAAATTACTTAGAGGAATTATCACCATTTGTTTTATTTATACTATGCATTTTTTGTGCCATTATTATCTTCCACAGATGAGTAACTATAATACTTATTTGCGTAAATTATTAAATATCTCATTAAAAAAAATCATAAAAATAGATCTCTAGTCAAATTAAGATGTCAAAACTAGAGCCCCTTTATATGTTAGAATTATTTTCTGACATTCACGAAGTATTTTTCTTCTAATGTGAACAACCTGATTTCAAAAGTAATGATCCGACCACAGGATAGCCAAATTCATACTGAGGCATAATCTAAAGGGGCTGGGGGAGCCATTCAATGTTATCAGTCTGGATGAAAAACAACAGATTGTCTATCATAGGTCCTAACAGACAGATTAAGCGCAGCAAAAAATTTATACTTATGTTATCCCTATTATATTTTTATCTTTGTCAGGCTAACATCTTCTAACACACCAGCATGCAGACATTGCATCTGCAGCTGGGACAACAAACTGCAGGGGACTTGTTAAAGCTAGCTAGTTATTTCAATTACTACTCTTTGTTTGTTTTTTTTTTAAAATGTTTTCCATTAACCTGCAGTTGGGGACCAGTACAGCAGCGCTTTATCATTCGTGCCAACCAACAAAGCACACAGCTCTCTTGGCAGTGTACCCCAGAAATGCAGAGCTATCACACTCCGAATTCCCTTTAGCACAGGCTGGCAGATCTAAAAAATTAAAACAAAGCCACAACTTAATCTGTAGGACAGTCAGTTTTTCTTGCCAAAAAACCAACGGACTCATTCAACGTTTCTAGGCAATTTGGAACTAGCCCACCTCTTGTGACAAATCTCAGAGGAGTTCATACTAAAGGACTCAGCTAGCTATGTTAGTAGTTTAGCAATTCGGTTAAAAGCACACTTTTAGACCGCTTTTCCAAATCCATTCTCTCTCCAACACAATATCATGACTGCAAATCAAGATGTTAGATGCATTCTATGGCTAGTGTGTGCTCTGTGGTACAATTCTATCCGCTCCAATTTTTGCATGTGAATTTTTAAAAAATATTCAAAACGTTATCTAACATTTACGGCACATCCGGGGTCCAGCCAACCCGGTTCTATACTCTACGAACTTTTACAGGACAGCCACAGGAAATTGTGAAACACAATGGACGGGTACGTAAGTCATTTTATTTTAAGGGACTGGGGGGGGGGGTGGCAATAGAAAATGTATGCCTCATATTCCTAGTTACAGCCTCTTTCTCAACATTTTTCTTTAATTAATGCACAAAAAAATGACAGACTTGCCTTGTGAGGTCGAAAATAGAGATACAGGCTGAGAGGAAGAGGAAGAAACAAAGGAATCTGAAAGAAAATATACAGCATGAGAATTTGACAAGCTCATACAGGAATTTTTAACTTTACCTTTTTTGTTTTGGGCCAACCACCATTGCATTGTGCTTGTTATATTAGCAAGGGAGGAAAACCACATATCTTTATTTCCAATTACTGTTTTCACTCACCTGGCAGCAGAACAATACTTTACAGTTAAGAACCATTCCTAAAAGTTAATCAATTACAAAACATTTTTTTTGATAAACATGTTCGTCTTCAAGGGAAGAAAGAAGGAGCCCCTAACATTTTAAAACAAAAATAACCTCAAAAACAATGCACCCCCCCTGCTATGCTGTGTAGGGAAGGGAACGTATGTATCTGAATAATTAAGACTGGAGTTTAACCATTCTGAAGTTAACCACTCGTGTGAGCACTTACAAATACAAGGTTAATACGTAAATATGCCAGTTAATCCTGAACATTAAATATATCACAGTCCACTGGAAAAACAGGACTACACGAGAAACCTCCATCTTCTACAATTGCATGCCACTACATATTAATATTTTACATGTACATGTCTCCCCACCACCCAGGCACATACTCTCACCCAGTAGCTACACTCCTAAGAATTCATTCTACAGATGTATTCTTTGCATACCTGGACAAAGACATGTGTATGAGGATATGCTATTAGCAGTAGTTATAAATGCTAGAACTAGTCTGAACAACTACCAGTAAAAGATCAAAACAACTATCAGTAGAAGAAGACTAAATAAATTGCTACATCCATACAATGAGTTAGTTGCTGCCATCTAAAAGAACCAGGGTTATGTAAGTATCTAAGTTTATATATTAGTGATGCAAGGTGCAGAAGCAACAAGGATCTTTACTAGCAAAAAGGTCTGAATAGGGAGACTTTCTATTTACTACAGTGACTATAAATTACCCTTTCAATAGAAACAGAAAAAAAAAAAACAGTCCTGTGAAAAACACCATCGTCCAAAAGTGTTCCTTAAACTACTGATCTTCAGATTGACTCCCTTTTTCCTTGCAATTAAAAAAGGCTTTCACAAACATTAGAACTACACTTAATTTAAAAAGACCGTACTGAAAGATTGGGTCATAGCTCTATCAGCAGGTTAAAAAAAAACAACATAACAAGGCCGACTTTAGTAGATGCTGTTGTTAGGTGAGTAGGCTCCAACTCACAGCGAGCCTATGGCACAACAGAATGAAACCCTGCTCAGTCCTGGGCCACCCTCACAATTATTATGTTTCAGCCCACTGTTGCTGCCACTGCGTCAATCCATCTCATGAGGGGTCTTCCTCTTTTTCGCTGACGCTTCACTTTATAATGATGTATTCATCAGGCACATTTTGTCCAAAGTATAAGAGACAAAGTCTTGCCAACCTCACTAGTAAAGGACATTTTGGCTGTACTTTTTCCAAGATAGATATGTTTGTTCTGATTTATTTTCCAAGATAGATGTGTTTGTTTCTTCTGGCAGTCCATGGTACTTTCAGTAGTCTTTGCCAATGTCCTAATTCAAATGCATTGATTCTTCTAGTCTTCCTTATTCATTGTTCAACTTTCACACTCATATGAGGTAACTAACTGAAAATACTCTGGCTTGAAGGGTTTGGAATTCCCATTCTTTGCAAAGTTATAGACATAGTTTGTGATGATCCACACAGTTAGATGGTTTTTCAGTCAACTGGTGTTAAGTGCCATCAAGTCTGTACAGGGTTTCTGAGGAGCAAGTGGCTGGTGAATCGGAACTGCCGACCTTGAGGTTCAAACTGCCCTGGGGGTCTAGGGCATTATCCCACAGTGCCACACCAGGAGTACTTAATAGTCAAGAAAGCACAAGTAAACAAGTAAACATCTTTCTGGTATTCTCTGCTTTCAACCAAAATGCAAATGACATCAGCAATGATAGCCCTCATATTCCATGCCCTCTTTTGAATCTGGCTTGAATTTCTGGTCACTCCTTTTTGATGCTGCAACTGGTTTTTTAATTATCTTCATCAAAACTTTTACTTTCACATGATAATGATATTGTTCAATGATTTCTACATTCTGTTGGGCTACCTTTCTTTGCAATGGGCACAAATATGAATCTCTTCCAATCGGATGGCCAGATAGTTGTCATCCAAATTTTTCGGTAAAGATGAGTGAGCACTTCCAACACTGTGCATCCGTTTGTTGAAATATCTCAGTTAGTATTGTCAATTCCTGGACACTTGTTTTTTGTCAATGCCTTCAGTGCAACTTTAAGTTCTTCCCTCAATACCATCGGGTCTTGATTATATGCTATCTCTTGAAATGGTTGCACATCCACCATTCTTTTTGCTATTTCGACTGTATGTTCCTTTTACCTTCTTTTAATGTTTCCTAAGTCATTCAATACTTTGTCCATGGATTCTATGCATGGGCTGAATAGTCAATATTGCAACCTGAGGCTTGATTTTTTTCTTCAGTTCTTTCAGCTTGAGAAATGCTGTTCCCTTTTGGGTTCCTAACTCCAGGTCTTTGCACATTTCATTATAATATTTAACTTTGTCTTTACAAGCTGTCCTTTGAAATGTTCTGTTCAGCTCTTTTACGTCACATTTCTTCCAGTTGTTTTAGCATCTCTATGTTCAAGAGCAAGTTTCAGAGTGTCTTTGCATATCCATTTTGGTCTATTCTTTGTTCCCTAATTTTTTTAAGGACTTACTGCTTTCTTCATGGATTTTTTTGCCTACTGTTATAGTTTTTAATGTATAAAATTTGAGTTCTGTCAGTGATATTATTTATATACGTATCAGTCAATTTCTTAGGTCAGAGTTATGGCTAAGTACATGCCACATAGGTAGTCTTTGATTTTTATAATGTGCTTCTTTAAACCTTGAAGAACTTTTTCTCCCAATTACATAGTAGTCCTTATTATAATAGTGTATTCTAATTCTATCATAACATTTATCACCCTGTGCTTTAATCAACAATTGATCAGCCAGTCTCTCATTAGACTGGCGGTACTGTAAGAACCAGGACTATCATGTTCACTTTATCTTTGTTGTTGTTGCTGTTAAGTGCCATCGAGTCTGTTCTGACCCATAGCAACCCTGTATAGGGTTTCCAAGTGTACATAACACACGTAGATACCAAGTTTGCTTAATGAGTAACATTTCTATTCTAATGGTATGCTATATCCACCCTGTACAGGGTTTCTAAAGCAGAAGCAGAGAGCGGCTGGTAGGCTTGAACTTCCAACCTTGTGCTTCACAGTCCAGTGTTTACCCTACAGAGTCACCGTGCACCCTTCAAAGAGGGTACGTTACCAATAAGTAACAATGTCCAAATATTCTAAACTATCATATAATCTGATTTGAAATTCTCAAATTTAAGCAAAATTAAACCAAGGCTTTGATTTGCCTTAAGCAAAATCATTTTTAAACATCAAAGCGTTGAGATACTTGCTTATAAAATGCCAGACTGACATAAATATGTACTGCAAAACTCAGCATATATTTACTTCATTTTTTAGCTTAACCTTCTAGTAAATCTTTAGCTTCACTGATTTGGGTTGCTATATAAGGAGATCCTCCCTTGTCTGGGTGATTGAAGAGAGTAACTCATCCGTGAGCCTCTCTTAGTTTTCCTTATTGGCAGTAGGGCCTACACCCAGTATTGATGCTGCTTCCTTTGTGTCATTGTTGGTTCTAATCCACCTCTAAGACATCATTCTGCTTTGTAATCGTAGTAAACCATACGATTGTCCAATTCACAATGGTCAGCACTCATCCATTTCAGATCACTAGTGTCTAGGATACTGATAGCCACCACTGAAGACAGATTTTGGTGAAAAACTTAAGGCCTGAATGATATTCTTGATATCATCCATAACTCTTCTGTCCAATGCATCAACTCTATTCTTGAGACAGTGCTAAAATTCAAGCAGGATGATATATTCAATGTCATATTTTGGCTCTAGTGGACTTGTCTTACTTTTCATCAGCTTCAGCTTGAACTCATATATTAGCAATTGATGGTCTATTCCACAGTGGGCCCATGGCCTTGTTTTGCTGGTGATACTGAATTTATTCATAATCTCTTTCATAGACGTAGTCAATTTGACTCCTGTGTATTCCATCTGGTGAGGTTCACATGTATAGCTGCCATTTATGTTGTTGAAAAAAGGTATTTACAAGAATATGTCATTGGTCTTGCAAAATTCTAACATTAGATCTCTAGCATCGTTTCTACCACCAAGTCCATTGTTTTCCAACTACTGATCCCTGCTCTTTGTTTCCAATTTTCAGATTCCAATCACCAGTAATGATCAATGCATCTTGAGTGCATGTTTGATCAATTTAAGACCGAAGAAGTTAGAATTCTTATCATCTTTGGCTTTAGTGGTTAGAGCATAAATTTGCATAATGGTCACATTAAGTGGCCTTTCTTGTGGCTGGATATTATCCTATCACAGGAAGCATTGTACTTCAAGGCATATTTTGAATTAACAACGAATGTGACATCATTCTGCTTTGTCAATCATATAGTAAACCATACGATTGTCCAATTCACAATGGTCAGCACTCATCCATTTCAGATCACTAGTGTCTAGGATACTGATTGCTATACATTCCACTTCAGTTTTGACAACTTTCAATTTTCCTATATTTGTACTTTCCATGTTCTGATTGTTAATGGATGTTGGCAGTGGTTTCTTCTCATTTTGAGTTGTATCTCATCAGCAAATGAAGGTCTAGAGAGCTTGGCTCCATGCATCCACATCAATAAGATCAGCTTTACTTTGAGGAGGCAGCTCCTTCCGCTGTCTTATTTGTAGTGCCATCCAATCTGAGAGATTCGTCTTCCCATAAGTAATCAGCAATGTTCTGCTGCTTTTCAAAAGGTGTTCAGGGACTAACCATTTAGAAGCTGTCTGTCGTCTGTCCTTCTCCCTAGTCTGTCTAGTCCAGAAACTCTGCCCCAAACTGTCTACCATGTCGGCCCCAGCTATTATTTAAAATACCAATGGCAAAGCTTCCAGCATCACAGCCACACACAAGCCACCAATGTATGGAGAAACTGACAAATAAGATTCTCACTGACTTTAGTGGTAACAGACATTGACTACGATCAGAATTTTAAAATACATTGCTGTTTAAAATTATTTTAAAATGAAGCAGCACATTTACTCCCAAAATGAAAACCAATTTTCTTCCCTATATTTAATACAAACAGGTTTATATATCTAATTTTTCTAGATGGCTTCTTTCTGTACACATTTACTTTCAACCTTTAGTTCATGCCAAATGGTAAGTTCAAATCTGAAAATGCCTGAAAAACCAAAATGCCAAAAATTAGAGGAGATTCATACAATGGAATGAGATTGCTAGCTATCTTGCCTTTTCACCTCCACCTAACACCTCCTCCTAAAGGAAAATTTCAACATGCAAAGTTTTATAGATTGCATCTACTCTGATACAGAACACTGATAATCTGTAATAGTGTGAAACAGGATTGCATGAAACTTTCTAAATTACAAAAACACTCCCTATATTTATATGACAGGGAGTTTCGGAACCCAAGAATGGTCTTTCAAATTTTCAAATGCAATTAATCAGGCCCAACATTTTCTTCACTAACTACATCCAAGAAAATGTGTTAGCCCTAAGGATACAGAGATGATAGTCTGAGCCCACAAGTACTTGGAAAGAAATACAAATCAGTAAAACTAGAATGTGTTCTGAAAACGCAGTACAGGCAGTCTCAAGGGTAAACTGGGGGTTTCAGGAAAGATGGTAAGCCTGGTCTTTAAGGCTGTTCATCAGGTGAACAAGACAGGGGAAGGCATGCTAGAGAGAAGGAATCATTGGCCAAATTCCAAATGGCTTTAAATGTCATGTAATAGTACTTAGAATTTGTCTTATGAGGAATTGCTGCAGGTTTTTAGGTGAGGGGCTGACACCATCACGAGTTTTAGAAAGACCTCTGACAGCAAAGTTGAGCGTGGACTGAACTGGAAGGCGATTGCAGATTACTATAGAATCGTGGTAAGGGATGAGGGCTTGAATTCCAACTGTTAGGACAGGCCTAGGTGACAGATTTGACAAGACAGAATGGATAGGACTCGAATCATCTAAGCAGATCCTAGAGACTGCAGAAGATTAGGTGATTAATGATATGCAATACCACCGAGTGAGGAAGACAACACACATACTTTTAATATAAAATAGTTGTCTAAGGCATATTTGGACTTCCGGTGTAGTGCTGTGGACTAATGTGCTGAACTGCAAAGTCAGTATGAACTTCAAGAGCAGCAGTTCAAGCTTACCACAGCTGCTCCTTAGGAAACCTTGTACCGGGTTGTGAAGTGTCGGAACCAATTTGGCGGCACACACACACAACACACAACAGAGTCTTGCCGCTGTGGGTTAATGCGCTAGACTGCAAAGTTGGCTTGAACCAAAAGTTCCATGGGTCAAGCTAATCAACTGCTCCTTGGAACCTATAAAGGGTTCCTGTTGGTCAGAACGGACTCAAAAGCACTTAGTAACAAATGCAGTCCTGGAGTCCTGGCGTGACACGTGGGGTTACTGCACTGGACTGCAAAGTCGGTTTGAAGTGCAAGGGCAGCACTCCTCGGAAACCTTATGGAGGTTCATTATGAGTAGGAATGGACTCAATGGCACTGAAGAACATCAACAGCAGTGGAGTTATAAGCTATAAGATAAAAACTGGACCAAAAGGTCAGTTTGAACTGCAAGGTTGGTGGTTCAAACTCACCAGCTGCTCCTTAGAAACCCTATACAGGGTCGCTATGAATCGGAACTGTCTGGAAGGCACTTAACAACAATGTAATGGTTGGAACTGCAGTTGCCTTGGCAGAGACGGAAGTTCCCCAACACTGATAAAAAAAAAAGGAAGGATAGAAAAAAAAAGAAGATAACATAAAAGAGAAGCAATACTTGCTGGAACAAAGCCCAGGAAGGCTCTAAATCAACAAGTAAAGGTGAACCTATTGAAAACCTAATTCCAAAAATAACCTATCATCTGTGCAAATATATAGTTAGTAAGATTATTTGTTACAGTATGTTTTGCAAAAAAATTTTTTAAATAATTTTTTAAGGAAAAAACTTAAAAGTCTAATAATTACAGAGTTCAGTAACTTTTGGTTTATCAATTCTATTAATTCATTGTATTACAAATGAGAATTTATTGACATTAAACGATGCCTTGGAGGGGATTGCAAGCATGGCAATGAAACGATTTACAATAGGATGAATGTAAAACTAATGTTCTTCCCTGTAAACTATCACATAATTCACAATAGAACATTTAAAAAAAAAAGATGCTTATAGTGTGTTAACTCAAAACTGGTGAAATAATCTGGGCAGAGACAGCACAAATGACGACACAATGCAAAGCATTTATTTTCTCAATGGACTCACTGTACGTGTATAAATTGTTGAATGGGTAGGTTGTGCTCTGTATATTTTCAACATAAATCTTTTTTTCTTTTAAAAGACTACTACAAAAATTTAATTTAAATGTAATCCCATTTTCATAACATACATATATACACATGGAGTCCTGTGTGCCGCGATAGGATAAGCACTGGACACTACATCAAACTCATCAGCTGCTCCTCGGAAACCCTAGACAGGGTTGCTATGAGTTGGAACCCACTCAACAGCAGTTAACAACAATATATGTGTGTATGTGTGTGTGCTAAGGGGCCAAGATTTTCTATAACAGATACACTATCAATTACCATCCAATTGGCTCTAACTCACAGCTACCCTGTACAATGTTTCTGAGGAGTGGCACAATGTTTCTGAGGAGTGGCTAGTGAATTTGAACCACTGACCTTGCAGTTCAATGCTTATCCTACTGTGCCACTCCAGGTATTGACACTGGTATCCCCTAAATAGTTCCAAGGACAGGTAGATTGATATTTCCCCCCAAAACTTTATGCCCTTTATTTCTTCTTCCCAGTGCTGGCTATGACTTTCACTTTATTATTATGAAATAGAAGCAGTGAGACGGCAACCTCTTGCCTCCTCGACTTTATGGGGACAGCAATTTGTATTTTATGATAAAACTTGGTTCTTTTATTTGTAAATCATTTTACATTTACAGGAAGTTGCAGATAGTATGGTGATCTGCTGTATATTCTATACTCAGTTTCCCCTGTAGTCAATGTCGTACATACTCTGGGGTCCATTTGTCATAACAAATTATTATTAATTCAAGGCGCTCTGGTGGCGCAGCAGTTAGCAGCATTCACTTACTAACCCAAAGGTCAGTGGTTCCAATTCACCAGCCACTCCATAGGAGAAAGCTGCTTCCACAAAGACTTAGCCTTGGAAAGCCAGTGGGGTTCCTATGAGTCAGAAACGTTGACAGCAAGGGGTCTGGTGTGTTTAGTTTTTAAACTTCATCCTTATTGTTGTTAATTGTCATCAAGTCAGTTCCGACTCACAGTGACCTGTATAGGGTTTCCAAGGAGCAGCTGCTGAGCTTGAACCACCAATCTTGCGTTCCCCCACATTCACCCACAGCGCCATACCAAGACTCCATTTAGTTTCCCCATAATGGCCTTTATCGATTCCAGGATCTCACTACATTTGATTACCTTATTCCCTAAGCCTTCTCTGCACTGGGAGTTTCTCAGACTTGTTTTTTATGATGTTGACAGTTTTAGGGTGTGCTAGTCAGATATTTTGTAGACTGCTCCCTCTCCCCTCAACTTTGGGTTAGTCTGGTGTTTTCCTCAAGGGTAGACAACTGAAATGAAGAGGTATCCTCATCACTGATGATACAAATTCTGAGCCTCGTTTCTTCCCTACAGTTACTCCCTTACTGTACTCTTTAGAAGGAAGTCCCTACGCACAGGCCACAGTTAAGGAGTGCGAAGCTGAGCACCATGACCTTGAAGCAAGAGAAACTACATAAACCAGCAGGTTAACAACAAACATAATTCAAAGCTAACAAACCAAAAACCAGTTGCCTTCCAGAAGATTCTGACTCAGGGTGACCCATGTATGTCAGAATAGAAAGGTGTTTTCTGTAAGGTTTTCAATGACTGATTTTTCAGAAATAAATTGCCAAACCTTTCTGGCATGAAATATTTGTGGCATACCATTGAAAAAAATGGAATCCTAGTGTAGTGTTGCAGGATAAGTAGTGGACTGCTACAGTAGTGAGGTTGGCCCAGGGTCAGGCAGTGTTTCATTCTGCTGTGCACAGGTGGCTATGGGTCAGTACTGACTCGATGGCACCTAACAATAACAATATTTGGTCAAACATTTAATTTTTCATCCCTAATATGGAGTTCTGGTGTGGTGCTGTGG
>NW_006408558.1:22006383-22009432 GCF_000296735.1 Chrysochloris asiatica
GCACAATGTTTCTGAGGAGTGGCTAGTGAATTTGAACCACTGACCTTGCAGTTCAATGCTTATCCTACTGTGCCACTCCAGGTATTGACACTGGTATCCCCTAAATAGTTCCAAGGACAGGTAGATTGATATTTCCCCCCAAAACTTTATGCCCTTTATTTCTTCTTCCCAGTGCTGGCTATGACTTTCACTTTATTATTATGAAATAGAAGCAGTGAGACGGCAACCTCTTGCCTCCTCGACTTTATGGGGACAGCAATTTGTATTTTATGATAAAACTTGGTTCTTTTATTTGTAAATCATTTTACATTTACAGGAAGTTGCAGATAGTATGGTGATCTGCTGTATATTCTATACTCAGTTTCCCCTGTAGTCAATGTCGTACATACTCTGGGGTCCATTTGTCATAACAAATTATTATTAATTCAAGGCGCTCTGGTGGCGCAGCAGTTAGCAGCATTCACTTACTAACCCAAAGGTCAGTGGTTCCAATTCACCAGCCACTCCATAGGAGAAAGCTGCTTCCACAAAGACTTAGCCTTGGAAAGCCAGTGGGGTTCCTATGAGTCAGAAACGTTGACAGCAAGGGGTCTGGTGTGTTTAGTTTTTAAACTTCATCCTTATTGTTGTTAATTGTCATCAAGTCAGTTCCGACTCACAGTGACCTGTATAGGGTTTCCAAGGAGCAGCTGCTGAGCTTGAACCACCAATCTTGCGTTCCCCCACATTCACCCACAGCGCCATACCAAGACTCCATTTAGTTTCCCCATAATGGCCTTTATCGATTCCAGGATCTCACTACATTTGATTACCTTATTCCCTAAGCCTTCTCTGCACTGGGAGTTTCTCAGACTTGTTTTTTATGATGTTGACAGTTTTAGGGTGTGCTAGTCAGATATTTTGTAGACTGCTCCCTCTCCCCTCAACTTTGGGTTAGTCTGGTGTTTTCCTCAAGGGTAGACAACTGAAATGAAGAGGTATCCTCATCACTGATGATACAAATTCTGAGCCTCGTTTCTTCCCTACAGTTACTCCCTTACTGTACTCTTTAGAAGGAAGTCCCTACGCACAGGCCACAGTTAAGGAGTGCGAAGCTGAGCACCATGACCTTGAAGCAAGAGAAACTACATAAACCAGCAGGTTAACAACAAACATAATTCAAAGCTAACAAACCAAAAACCAGTTGCCTTCCAGAAGATTCTGACTCAGGGTGACCCATGTATGTCAGAATAGAAAGGTGTTTTCTGTAAGGTTTTCAATGACTGATTTTTCAGAAATAAATTGCCAAACCTTTCTGGCATGAAATATTTGTGGCATACCATTGAAAAAAATGGAATCCTAGTGTAGTGTTGCAGGATAAGTAGTGGACTGCTAACTGTAAGGCTGGCAGTTCAAACCCACCAACAGCTCCTCAGAAACTCTATACAGAGTTGCTAAGAGTCAGAACCACTTGAGGACACATAACAACTATAAAAAACAGACTCATTAGGAATGCTTTGATCCTCTGGAACCAATAAACCTAGATAAGATTTACCATTTAGTTACAGAATGCAGGCTCTTTGCTCTTATGCTTGACTGCAGAGTACCTTAGGGCTACTTTGCATATCCCTGTGTCCTTTGTAAAGCATGAAGTAGGATGGCCAGCATGTAGGAGAAGGTATCAAATACGGAGGACTAAACATTATAAAGGTTTAATCATGTTGGGTGAAAATCAAACTATGAGATTTTAAAATTTAGCTTGTAATTTCAAAAATTCAATTGACTAGACACAGTTCTAGTACCGTGGCAGTTACTAAAACAGTAGCTCTCTGCACTCTCAGTCGAGATGGTGTTCAAGTATGTTCAAGGGGCACAGGACACAAATTAGAAAGTCTGGTCAATGCAAAATGGATTGTGGAAGCAGGACTGGTTATAAATATTGAAATAACACAACCTTTAAAAGTAGCACATTGATTTTACAAATGTCTTACCCTTCTCCAAGTCCTGTTGACATAAAAATCTCAGATTTTGTGAGGAATAAAACTAAAATTTAAGATTTTTCTAATCAGACTAGCAGCTTACCGACGAGTACTTTTTGGAAGAGAGTCTCTAATATGTCAAAATAATAGCATTCACAGACTATGAAAAGGCACTTTTCTGGGCTAAAGCCATTAGTGAAAACTACCCAGAATCCAGAAGTAAAGACCCCCTTAAACATGCTGCTCTTAGTTGTTACTGACTGGGCTCCGACTCACAGGGACCCTGTGAGCAACAGAACACCAGGGGCCAACACTGCCCCCATCCCCCCACCCCCACAGTCATCATTAAGCTTGCACCTATTGTTGCTGTCACTGTTGACATATCATCTCGCTGAGGTTCTTCCTCGTGTTCAGTGACCCTCTTTTTGCCAAGTATGTTGTCCTTTTTCAGGGTAGGGCCTCTTCTGATAACATGCCCAAAGTATGTGAAAAGTCTCGCCATCCCCTTGTAAACATAAAATACACTTAGTACAGGTAAGATTTATTGGAAAACCTCCTAAGCACCTAAATCAGGGATGGGCACCTTTTTCCTGCCAAAATTTATAACATCACTCACAGCCTATATAATATTACAACTTAAAAATTAGTCTGCTGTATTTGGTCAAGAAAAAATTCAAGCCTCAACTTTCATTATTGAAAGATTCTCTGGGCAAATTATTGGATGATGCAGAAAGCATCAAGAAAAGATGGAAGGAATACACAGAGCAACCATACCAAAAGGAAATGGTTGCTGTTCAACCATTTCAAGAGGTAGCATATGATCCTAAAGGAGGAAATCCAAGGTGCGTTGAAGGAATTGGCAAAGAACAAGGCACCAGGAATTGATGGAATACAAATTGAAATCTTTCAAGAAAGTGAGGAGGCACTCACTCATCTCTGCCAAAAAATTTGGAAGACATCTATCTGGCTGACTGATTGAAAGAGATCCATATTTGGGCCTATTCCAAAGAGAGGTGACCCAACGGAATGCGGAAATCATCGGACAAGCTCTTTGATCTCTCAAGCGAGTAAAGTTTTGCTAAAGGTAATAC
>NW_006408558.1:22010462-22026527 GCF_000296735.1 Chrysochloris asiatica
AATTGCCAAACCTTTCTGGCATGAAATATTTGTGGCATACCATTGAAAAAAATGGAATCCTAGTGTAGTGTTGCAGGATAAGTAGTGGACTGCTACAGTAGTGAGGTTGGCCCAGGGTCAGGCAGTGTTTCATTCTGCTGTGCACAGGTGGCTATGGGTCAGTACTGACTCGATGGCACCTAACAATAACAATATTTGGTCAAACATTTAATTTTTCATCCCTAATATGGAGTTCTGGTGTGGTGCTGTGGGCTAATGCACTGGACTGCAAAGTCAGTTTGAACCACAAGGTCAGTGATACAATCTCACCAGACACTCCTCAGGAACCCTATATAGGGTTGCTATGAGTTGGAGCTTGTTGTTGTTAAGTTGCTGTTCAGTCAGTTCCAATTCACAACAACCCTGTATAGTGTTTCCAAGAAACAGCTGGTGGATTTGAACTGTCGACCTTGTGGTTCATAGTTCAGTGCTGATCCTTGAGTACCACAACGGAAGTCTAGCAAATGTATTGTTGTTGTTGTTAAGTATCATCAAGTAGTGACCCTGAATGGGGTTTCTAAGGTGCGACTGGTGAGCTTGAATCACTGACCTTGCGGTTGAAACCTACCTTGCAGCTCAGTGCATTAACCCCCAGTGCCACACCAGGACCCCCCAAATTCTGTATTTTTACTTCCTTGTGAGAGATTTTACAGGTCTGACTGGTGTACTCAGTGGTGGTGGTGTGCCATGAAGTCGGTTCTGACTCATAGAGACTCTTCATAGGGCATCAGAGACTGTAAACCTTTACAGGAGCAGAAAGCCTCATCTTTCTCTTGCAGAACAGCTGGTAATTTTGAACTACTGACCTTGAGGTTAGCAAGCCAACCTGTAACTACTACACCAGGGGGTTTAAAAAATTTGTGGAAAATGGAATGAAAAGATAAAGACATTTTTCTACCAACTCTCTGCAGCCCCCTCAATATGAAGAGAAGAGGAGCTAGGGCTTGACTTAGACCAAAAATGGAGTTGTTGTTGTTGTTAAGTGCTGTTGAGTCGGTTCCGACTCATAGCAACCCTGGATAGGGTTTTCAAGGAGCAGCTGGTGAGCTTGAACTGCCTACCTTGCAGTTCAAGCAGCTTTGCAGTCTAGCACATTACCCCACAGCACCACCCCAGGACTCCAAAAACGGAGAGAACAGCCATTTATGGAGCTGAAGAAGACTGGGGGAAGAACAGATTTAAAGGGAAGATCAGAAGCTCAGGTTTGAACATGGTGACTGAAAACAATTTGAAAGTCATCCAAAGACAGGTAGCAATTCAAACCCCAAGACTGGAGAGAAGTCATACATGAAATCAATGACTGCAGACAAGCTTTCTAAGAGCACTCCAAAGATGGGATGATAAAACAGCACTAAGAATACATTCTCTCCAGAAAGGCCAAATCCATAAAAGCAGAAAGCAGATTACTGGTTGCCAGGGGACACAGGGGAAATTGGGAATGACTAACAGGTGTGGGGCTTCTTTTTGGGGTGATGAAACTGTTCTGGAATTTGACAGTAGTGATGGTTGGACAACCTTGTGAAAACAGAACTGTACACTTTAAAATGGTAGATCTTGTTGTTGTATGTGCCATAGAGTCGGTTCCGACTCATAGCAACCCTGTACAGGGTTTCTGAAGCTGTAAATCTTTACAGGAGCAGAAAGCCTCATCTTTCTCCCACGGAACAGCTGATAGTTTCGAACTGCTGACCTTGCGGTTCGCAACCCGATTCGTAACCACTTCGCCACCAGAGCTCCTTAAAATGGTGGATCTTAAGTTATATACATTATATCTCAATGTTTTTAATTGGAAAAGGAGGAACAGCAGTCATTGAGGAGGAAAACCAAGAAAATATGATCTAATGGAAGACATGAAGAAACATTGCAAGGAGTGATCCGTTAGTCATGCTGTTGATAAGGAAGACGAGGGCTGAAAAGACAACGGGATTTAACAATGTGGAACAGTATTGGTGTAGTGCAGCAAAAGGGCATCTGGCTTAGGAACCAGGGGGCCAGAAAGTGAAGTTCTTAAGTTAACTGATCACTGAATTCCAAGAAGGCAACTGACTCACATGCTGTTTCAAATTTTAAAGAGAAACAATATGTACCTATGAAAGCCGGAACCTGTTTATGGTGGAAATCACTGGAGGAGAAAAATTCAAATCTTTTCTGCTACTAGAAAGTAATAGATAGGAAAAGTGGTAAGACTGCACTCTATCAAAGGCGGAAACCTTGCAGTCCTGTTGAGTTCCAGGTTCCATTGTATACTGGACAGAGAGCTGCATGGGCCCCTCAATCTCTGAGTCTATCCCACCGTCAGTTTCATAGCCACAAACTCCAGGCATAGCACTTCATCTCTCTGAGCCTAACTCACCTGCAAAATGAGATTGACACCTATACTATACCTATCTCATAAATAATAGTTAAGAGATCATATAAACATAATACAGGTCTTTCTCTAATTTAATATAGCCTTTTGGGAGATCATCTATGTTTTACTTATCCTTTATCTTGCACAACAACTAGCAAAGAGCCTTAATGTATATGCAAACATTGGGTGAATTAGCTAATGTATGGATATAACTTAAACTATAAAATACACAAATGTAAAGTAGCACAAAAATCAATTCTATGAACACCTTATATGTAAAATGAAAATGATACTCATTGTTGAAATGCTTTCAGGAAACAAGTTAAAGGGAATCTTGTATTAATTTTGCTAGAATAACAATAATGCTTTCCATTATATCCTTTAGTATATTCTGAAGAGCAAGCTAGCCAATCGGTTAGAGTTGTCAAAAAGCTCACTTTCCCCCTGCTTGTTATGCTACGGTGTTGTGCTTAGAGGGGGAAATAAGTCATTGGTTGGAGAAAATAAGGTAAAAAATTTTGAAATCTTAAAAGACCATCACAAAAGTTAAGTCACTTGATGAGAATTAGCACATACCACTACACACACACACACAAATAAATAAATAAAGTCAAATGAATGACAAAGCCCTACACAGTATTTAAAGGAATTGTTCTCTCTGGAGCTGCAGTGTGTCATACAGTAACCTGTCTTACATAAGTCACAGGTATGTGGTAAGGCTAATGATGCAATCATAAGCAATACTGATTATAGCTAAACCTAAGCATAGTTCATTCAAAATATTTATAATACAACCAATGACTCAAAATTAATTTTAGAATAACTGTTACAAATGAAGAGAATAAAAGTTAATTCAGTTTCCTAAGTAATTTCTGAATGAGTTAATTACATAAATAAATGACCAACTTGGTCATTTGTATTTAAAAAAAAATCTTTACTATGAAACTGATGTTATTTTCACAAGTCTGTATTCTTTAGGTAAGGTTAATTCATCATTAACAAGTAAGCGGAATAAAACCATAAGATAAGTTGATGCAACAAAAAGGAAGATATTTATATTACAAAATCTACTTATTAGAAATTCTGCTTAGAATTACTACAGCAATAAATTCTAAGATTATGGCTAGTCTGAAGTGAAGTGTTTTTCTATAGAACTACCTACCAACCAACCTCTTGGCTCAAAACAAAGCCATGGTTTAATGACTCACCCACTACCAATTCCTTAACTACCAAACTTAATTTTACAAGTGCTTGAAACATGCCCAGGAATTGACAGGTGACTAACTCAGGACTAATAATTTCCTCACTGGCAGAGTGCAATAAAAGCAATAACCTGAGTTTGTTTTCAGATCATCTCTAAAATATTAAAAATGGAACCACTGACACTCTTAACCAGCACCTTCTAGAAGACTTCACTGTTGGACTAAACTGTGTCTGTAAAATATACGCAGACTGATTATTTAACGTGATCACAGTGACTAAGTTACTTGTGAATCTGACTCCAAAAGAAAACAGCACCAAAATGAAGTCTGTATTCCCAAAGAATGAAAAACACCCAAATTCAAGGGTTGCTCATACACCCTCTGCCATGCCCACTGCTGCTGTCTCCTGTACTCTTGCCTCCATTGAGAGTAGTTATATAATGTTCCATAATAATATTTATTCAGAATGCAGCAGGAAATACTGAAGCATATGAAAGTCATACAAGCCATCTCTGAAGCATCCTGGTTCTTTCCCTACCTCTTTAATAGACCAGCTGAGTGGGAAGCGTGGTAACCTTAAGACATTAATGTGAAGGGGTCACAAGTGCAAACAATTGACTCACTAAGTGGAAGAAGAACTGGGCATCTGAATCTCCCTTTATTGCCAGAAAGACTGTGATTTCTCACTTGTAGTTCAACTTAATCCATATACCTGGCACAGACGTATCGATGTATCAAATATAAAGCACTATTCAATAACAGGACTTAAAGACACATAGCGAATCTGTCTAAGTCACATATGGATCTATATTTTAATTTTTCACATTAATGATAATATTATTTACTAAACGCTTACTACTGGCAAGGCCCGTTGCTAAGCCCTTACCTGTTTAATCTTCACATCAATTTAAAGGTAGGTACTATTACCATTCTGATTTTGAAGCTAAATAAATATTGAGGCTCTTCTGGCTTCACTTGTACAATGTCACATAATGACTGAGCATGCCAGGATTAAAATGTAGGTGTCTCTGGGGCTCAAGTCCAGGCTGCTGCCGTCATGCTATTCGACCACTGATAACATGAAAGAAGCATAACATACACAGACCATTTCAATGTTGAACAGGTGGTCAGATTCCTTTTTATTTAAGGATTCAGGCTGCAAATGCAAATTATGAGGGAGTGCCTAAATATTTGCGGAAAAATTCCATTACCTTTCAATTTCCCCATGAGCTTTCTAAAGCCCCCTTGTATATACAAGGGACTGACATGCTAGAAAGTAATGAAAAAGCCACAAAAAGTACACAGCACTTAGTTTCATGAGTAAAAAAAGAGGTATTAAAGAAGAAAAAATAATAATTTTCAAAGCTGTTTCTGCTCTGAAGTTTCCTGAACAAATACAAGAAATATAGCTTTATCCTGGTATCATCATTTCATGACAACAATACTCGCCTATGGCAAGTTGTAAGGTGCTCCCTTAAGCAAGGTCAGCAGTTTCTGCTTTATAGAGATTTACAGCCTTGGAAACCCTATATAGGCACTTTAAAAACTCAAATAATTCAGCAGACATGTATCTATACTCGACTAATAGAGACAACACTCATTCAGAAAGCGAAACTACAACAAAAAAGACAGTACTGTCTAATCTGGGAAGCCTTCCTGGTCCCTGACCCCCTTCTTTTATGTATATACCATTGTTGTTGTTAACTGCCGTCGAGTCGGTTTCGACCCATAGCGACCCTGAATAGGGTTTCCGAGGCTGTAAATCTTTACGGGAGCAGAAGGCCGCATCTGTCTCCCGCGGAGCAGCTGGTAGTTTCGAACTGCTGACCTTCCGGTTCGCAGCCTGATTCGTAACCACTACGCTACCAGTATATACCATTGCTGATGGTATATACACATCTGCATCAGAGTACAAGTACTCATCCTGTGTGGGGGGTGGGGGTGGGGCGGTTGGCTGTGGAGTTGGGTCCAACTCATAGTGACCCTGTATAGGGCTTCCAAGACCGGTAGGTCCGAACTGGTGACCTTGAGGTTAGCTGCCCTACTCATAACTACTACACTACCAGAGCTCCTTCTCATCTTCTGTATATGTGAACTAAATCTCTAAAATTCTTTGCTGCACAGGTCAGTTAAGGCAAAATTGTTTCCAACCAACCACTTATTTTTTTGTTTTAAAAGACTCTGAAACCAATTGGGGCTTAGTGAGAAGAACATGACAGTCTAAAACCAAAAAGGGCTTGGGTCAAAAGACACGAAGCTGAAGGCTGGCATCAACAACTGGCAGACTTTTTAGCAGTTGCTTTAAGTGAGTTAAATCTTGGAATTGTAGGCGTCATCTTATTTTCAAGATGCAGAAGCCTGAGACATCTTGCCAGAAATAAACAGACACCATTTTGCAGGTAAGCGGTTCTGCAAGAAATTGACTATGTCATGCTGCATCTTAAGGTCAACTTTATGTCCCAGGAGGGAGGCAACAAAAGCGATCTTGCACTGGGTCTGCATTGCCTAAGAGTTGAAGATTGAGAGAGTACCTATCTAGCTCATTTTCCAAATGTTACTTTCCAGCACCTAAGTTTGATGATCATTTAACAAAATACTTGGAAAGTACTATTCTACCAGGTACTCAGTGTCCAATGAGACAATCAAAGGACCTACAGAATTAAAAAAAAAAAGACTGAAGAAATGAAAAGTCTACAGTAAAATTTTACTACGAAATAATGGGTAAACACTGACGCATTTAATAATATTGGGCAAATGTGAAAAATCGATGTATTTGGGACAATACTTTAAAACACCAATGTGACTATTTTCTGTAAAGCACATAATTATAGTATAATTTCTACCATGAGAAACTGCAAAACAAAACAAGCAAGGTAAAGTAATAATAAACATTGTCACTAACCCTAAACAAAACCCACTGCGCCCTTTCTACTTGTAGTGACCCTATAGAAAAGGACTATAAATGTTTATGAAAGCAAACTACCATATCTTCTGGTTAGCAGTCAAGTATTTAACCACTACATCAGCAGGGCTCCTATATAAAACCTGTGACAAGTGTAAATGATGATCCGACATATAAACCAAACCGATAAACCACTAAATATGTATTTCCAATTCAGAGTTTGCCGGGAGTATGTGTGTCTGTGAACAACATATTATGATTTTATTGGACTATTAAGGGATCCAATTCTTCATAATTGGATCGTTGAGTCAGTTTGGGCTCATATGGACCCTATATAGGGTTTCTGAGGGGCTTGAACTGCTGATATTATTTATGGTAAGCAGTTCCGTGGTTATTCTACAGCGCCACACCAGGACTCCACCACAGCAGTGCATTCAGGAGAAAAAAATAAGCTTTTTTTTCTCAAATGATTTCACCATTTGGCTGCAAACACCATAATGCCTGCTAACTAGAATGACTCCTCATCATGGAACATTGATCGTATCTTGAGTATTAAGAGCCAATTCCTAAAAACAAATCCAAATCAAATACTTAAAAAAAAACAACACAAAAAGGACCAATCAGTAGGCAGTGACAAGCGATTAAAGCCAACACACCAAGTTACTGAGTTATGAATAGCGCTGCTATTCATCTAGATTTTTGTCCAGAACGTACAGATTTGGAGGAAAGGGGCTATTGATTTAAAAAGAAAATAGGATTCCAAATTTGCTGCCTCGTTCCTTGGACATCTAATCCGGACCTGCAGCAGCTTCCTTTCTGATCCAGGCTGTTTCATATGGACCATACCACATCGGGAAATCCAACAAGGCGCCAAAGCATTTAAACAGGTGGAAGTCTATTTGCACATAGGGAACATATTTAGAGCTCAGATCAGAAAGTTTATGTTCTTTAGAACCATTAACCCAAGATTCTGGCCAAGGAGACCGAATCTCTTTTAAATCTTTAAACCCAAAGAGCAAAATAATCTCTAATTAGAGCTTATGGGCCTTCCTTTAACGAAACGTTTTGGTTTTGCATTTTTTTTTAATTCAAAGACTCAGTTCCTTTGCGAACCACCACCTGCCTGTGCCCGATATCCCCCACACACACACACACACTCCCCCAGGATTGAAGGCATCTGCACTGCAGATCTCTGCTGGAGGTGAGTCTGCCAGCCAGCTCCCACCAGCCGGTGGCCTGAAGCTTCCCTCTTGGCCTTGCTCAGGAGATGGGAGGAGAAGGGGTTCAACCAACTCCTGCTTTGTCTGAATTTTCTCCCCCTCCCCCTTTCTGCCGCAAACGCCCCCTTTTGTTACACTGCGACCCAAAACGAGCCCATGGAAAATACGAAATCAAAACCTATTGGATGGCTTAGCACTGGCTCCCTCTTTTTCTGACCTTCTAGAATATAATCGAAACGACTGGTTGCAGGCTTCCACCCCCACGCCGCGCCAGTAAAGAGCAGGCGGTGCTGCAGATGCGGCCTCGGATCCATCTTAGTCCCTCACCACCCCCCAAATCTTCCTCTTTTACACCTCGGAGCCTCGAAAGAAATCGGTCATGCCACCAACATGGAAAGGCAGATGAAAACAGAGAAACAGATTCAACTTCCTCATGCTCCCCCCATAGGCAACTGAAAAACACAATTGAAGGCTAGCCCGAATGCCTGATGGTGTAAACACCTGTCTGCCAATCTGCAAAGCAACCCTTCCACCACCATCCCCCGAAAATCGTCACAAGCTGCCCCAAGGCTCTTTGTATCTTCAGTCTCTCTAATCCTCCTCCACTAAGTCAACCCTGTTGCGAGGACTGCGCTTTCGGCTCCCCGAAATGGACTCTTCGTAGGCTTCTAGCAATTGCCCACTGAATCCCACCCTCCCCGAACGGCTTATTCCCCCCGAAGCCGCGGCTGGGCGTTAACGCCCACTCTCTGGAAGACCTCCCCGCCCCCAACCTGTTTTCCTCACACCCCGTTATTTCCTCACTGATTGCTCGACCTTTCCCCTCCCCCTCTGCCCCTTTTTCATACGCCCATCCCCCGGGGGCCCAGTCCCTCCGTAGCCGAGGCTGATTTTTCGCCCCCTGAATCCCTCGGCTCTGAGCCCCTGGCCCCGCTCGCCCTCCCCTTCCGAGGGCGAGGGCTCCCCGAGCTCTCCTCACCCGCACAGGAGGAGCCGCAGCTCTTCGCCCCCAGGGCGGGGCAGGCTCCCGGGCTCCCGCCGCCGCCGCCGGGCGCAGAGGGCTCGGCCCCGGAGGACGACGAGGAGATAGACGGAGACTGAGTGGCCGCCGACGACTCCGCCATGGCTGCGCAAGCAAGGGCGGGAGAGGGGTGAAGAGAGATGTGGGGCGGGAGAGAGGGAGGGGATATCAAATAATCGGGCAGCTGAAGCGCCTAAGTCGTTTCACTCCTGTTCCGAGAGCAGACGCCGACTGACTGACTGACTGACTGACTCAGCCGAGAGGAGCGGTAGGGCTGGAGGGGGAACGCGCAGGCGCACAAAGGGCTCTCGACCGTGAGGCGGGGGAGGAAGACGACCGAATAGAGACGTCCAGAGGCTCAGGGCGCAGGCGCAAAAACGGTCCCCTCCCTCTACTCCCCCTCCGCGCTCCTGCAAAGAAGGCGGACCAAAAGTGGCCTCACGCTGCGCCTGGCCTGAGCGGCCAGGGTGGGGCGCGCCACTGGGAGCCAGAAGCAAGGGGCGTGGTCATGAACCAAGTTCCGCCCACCTCTGTGAAGGAGCCCTTTGCTGTTTTCTGTAGGGTCTCTGGGAATCCGAATTGAATGGATGGTAGTGGGTTTTTTTTTTTAGTGTGTGTCTATTTAGGTAAATGTTTTAGGGTTGGCAGATTTATGTATTTTTAATGAGAGAAGTTTCTTTTGGCTTCCATTAGATGGGATATATCTTTCCCGTAAATTCTAGAGCTGATGTCTTTTGTTTGATGCATTTCCACCTTCCTGAAAAGTGAAAATCAAATCATTCTGTCAAGTAGGCCCACTCCGCAAGGTGCTTTATGAATTTCTCTAATGTGTCGTAATATCACCATGCGGCAGGGAAGACAGATCTCCCGTTTGGTGGGTTGAGGAAGATGCTGTGCAGAGCGAAAAACCATTACTCATTCCAATCACATTGCAATGCAGCCGCCAAGCCTGCTTCTTATTCTTATCTCGTTGCTGTTTCCATAGAGGGTCCGCCTCAGTTCTTAAGCTTATCCTTTCCTTCGCCTAGGCTCTCAGAAAGAGAAAACATATTTTGAAGGAAAAGAAACTGACCTGGTGAGGAAAAGAGAGCCAGGAGATTAGAACATCCCGGCTGTAGCTATGGTAGACGATAAGGTATTCAAATTTGAGAAGGTGACACAAAATACACATAATTGAGTTTTACTCATAGACTAAACGAGGTCCTTTGCAGAAAAGAAATTGAAACCAAACATCTAGATTACACTGAATATTGTTCATTTTTTGCTTCTCCTGAATTGGCTTGCCAAATTCAAAGCCTTCTTCCTACCTCTGGTCAAAATATTTGCAGGAGTGCACGCTCACTTTAAAAAGGAGAATCTCAGATCCTAAAATAATAAAAATCAAGGCCCTAGGCTTTGTTATTCCTAAAGCAGCAATCAATTACTTGAAGGGCAGTTGGAAACTCAGCAGATCATGTAAAGATGCAACCTCACTGAGGAGGAGGTCAGTCAGCCAGGCGGCCGCAGAGGGGAAAAGTGATCCGACCAGTGGAAATCTTCTAGAACAGGCAGTGGACTCCATGTGCCCTTGACAGTTTTGAAGGTCAAGTCAAAACCAGATGGGGGTGGGAAGAAACTCGGTGGCTGTTGCAATGCTCTGAAAAAGGCACTGAAGAATAGTTCCCAAAATGATTTCTCAGCAAATATCTTACTCAGAGCATCAGTTGCTAATGCTGCAGTGCACTGTCCCTTAGCTGTCAAAGGGAAATACAAGGCAATCTGATAATCAAGCTGATTATATACCCACACTGATGAATGAATACAAAACCCATGTCATTAGGTACTGGATAGGGTAATGAAAGATGCTGGTCCCTAACAATAGTAGCTTGAATCTGGAAACCTTGGGCTGGCAATGAAGTTCATTTCCATGGTATCTAACAGCAGAGGGATAAAAACCACACACAGACAAAAAACTGCTGCTATGTAGCGTAGTGGTTACGAATCGGGCTGCGAACCTTAAGGTCAGCGGTTCGAAACTACCAGCTGCTCCGCGGGAGAAAGATGAGGCTTTCTACTCCCGTAAAGATTTACACCCCGCGGAAACCCTGTACAGGATCGCTATGGGTCGGAACCGACTCGATGGCACATAACAACAACAACAACAATCAGTTGATTCAGTCCTGGTGTGGCACAATGGGTTAATGTGGTAGACTACAAAGCTGTTTGAGCTGCAAGGTCGGCAGTTCAAGCTCACCAGCCACTCTTCGGAAACCCTATACAGGGTCGCTGTGGGTCAGAATTGACTTGACAGCACTTCACAACAACAACATCATTTGATTTAGACCCAAAGCAACTTACTGGGCAGAGTAGAGCAATCCCATAGGAATTCCAAGGTCCTGGTGTGGCTCTGTAGGATAAGCACTGGACTACAAGGTCATTTTGAACCACAAGGTCATCAGTTCAAACCCACCAGCCACTCCTCTGAAACCCTATACAGGGTCCCTCACTATGAGTCAGAACTGACTCAACAGCATTTAACAACAATCTACAGAAGCAGACTGCCACATCTTTCTCTTGTGAAGTAGCTGGTAGGTTTGAACCATCAACTTTTTGGTTGGCAGCCAAGTGTTTTAACTCCTGTGCAATCAGGGCTCCTGAGAAACAGAGAAAAGAAGCTAAAATTCAAGACCTTGTTGTGCTCTTTGTGGTCTGCCCAGACCTTTATTCTGGTTTCTTGATTGCATGACAACAATAAAGAGTAGTCAGCCTCAGAAACCCTGTCACTATGAATGGGAACCAACTCCACGGCACATAACAACAACATACATAACAAGCTATAAATTTACCAACAATCATACATAGATTGAAAAATAAAAACACTTTTAAAATTCAAATACAATTCAATAGACATGGCTGGTAGAGACAACTCTCATTCCGAAAAAAACAAACAAAAACCATGAAATATTCAAGTCTCAAATTTCTGCCTTTGAAGTGCTGGATTTCCAGACAGAAATCTGGGACGCCATCCTAGCCTTTACATCTGATTGCTGAAGCTGTCTTTCCTTCCTGCTGGATTACTATACCTGTCAACTTCCCTGAGGCTGATTCCTGCCTAGGATGTTTGCATATTTGTACACATGATTTATGTTAGAGATGTTTACTGGTCACATGCTGTGTACATAACACTATTATGTGTACTTTGGAGGGATCTAAAAATACAGTATGTTGCTCTGTCTTCAATGAGCTCACAAGCTAGTTGGGGTTTAGAACATAATCACATGAAGCTTAATTGTTGTTTTTAAATGTTTTCAAGTCAGTTTCAACTCATAGCAACCCTGTATAGGGTTTCCGAGAGGCTTGCTGATCTTTGCAGGAGCAGAAAGCCTCATTTTTCTCCCATGGAGCGGCTGGTGGGTTCACACTGCTGTCCTTGCAGTTAACAGCCCAACGCTGATGGCTTAGCCCACTCTGCTACCAGCGTTCCTTTAAAGCTAAAGAATGCAAATTAAATACACCACACAACACCAGAGTGCTATGACTGAGTGGTATGAATTTAAGAGGGGAGATTGTGCTGTGGAATTACAGTGGCTTCTTATTATTGTTGTTTTGTGTTTGGAGTCGATTCAGACTCATAGCGACCCTGTACGGGGTTTCTGAGGCTGTAAATCTTTATAGAAAGCCTCATCTTTCTCCCGCGGAACAGCAGATAGTTTCGAACTGCTGACCCTGAGGTTAGCAGTTGATTGGTAACCATTACTCTACTAGGCTTAGGAAGGTTTTATGAGGAAGCTCAATCTTACTAGACAGAAGTTTTGAGTAATAAGGTGGCCATTAAAAGCCGATGGGAATGGTGTGAAGCGAAGGGAAGGATTGCTTTTGTGGAAGTATATAAGAAGTCACCCCTTTGGGCAGATGAATATCACACACACCCCAAAACAAAAAAACCTCCCTTCTTCTTAGCCAGTTCCATGCAGTTCCATGTGGACTTGTCTAGTAGAATGTGGTCTAGAATGTGACCCACCCCTCCACAGCTGTCTCAATGCAATTTACAGACTGCACAGCAATGACTATATGGGGGTGTTTGGTGTAGTAGACCAACTTGACTAGAGTTGAGGTCATGGATTGGGAAAAACCAAACCCCTACTCAGAGTGACCCTGTAGGACAGAGTAGAACTACCTCACAGGGTTTCCAAAGCTGCCAATCTTTACGGAAGCTGACCATTACATCTTTCTCCTGCTGGACTCTGTCTTAGGGCAAATGAAAAGTCAGTGAAAGATTTTGGTCAGGGAAGGGCTCAAATGGGATTTCTTTTCTATTTCCTTTTTTAAAATTTCTTTTGTTGTTGAGAAATATGGTACAGTGAATTACCTGATATGATTCTTCTAGCTACATACAGTCTTTGTAACTTACCAAATAAATGATTGGGTCATTGTTGATTGTTAAATGTTGCCGGCTTTGCGATTCAAACTGAACTTTACGGCCCAGCGCATTATTCTGCAGCGCCATACCAGGACCACGCGAGTAAGGTATATGGAAATCCAGTCAGGAGATTGGCCAATTTGCCATCCCAGTGGGTTTAAAATGAGCCGTCTCAGAAGCAGAAAGGGGGATCTCACTATCATCAAGAATGAAGAACAGGAGTGGGTCTGGGTCGTATCCTTTGGACCCTGGTATCCCCCTGCATGCTGAAACGCCTTTATCCAGGACATAGAAAGCTGTGACACCGGAGACATGGTAGAGAAACCGGCGGCATCAAGCCAGCACCAACATACCAGCATACGACAGAGCAGTAGGCTTCCCATCCCACGGAAAGGAACACTTAAGGCATTTATTGGCAGTGCTAAAAGAGCTCTGGTAGCGTAGTGGTTACGAATCGGGCTGCGAGCCGCAAGGCCAACAGTTCGAAACTACCAGCGGTTCCGCGGGAGAAAGATGAGGCGGTCTGCTCCCGTAAAGATTTACAGCCTCGGAAACCCCGTGTAGGGTCACTATGAGTCGGAACCGACTCCACGGCGCATAACAAAAACAACAACAACAAAAGAGCTCTAGTCCACGGCGCATAACAACAACAACAACAACAAAAGAGCTCTAGTAGCATAGTAGTTACAAATTGGGCTGCGAACGGGCAAGGTCAGCAGTTCGAAACTACCAGCTGTTCCGCGAGAGAAAAGTGAGGCTTTCTGCTCCCGCGGAAACCCTGTACAGGATCGCTATGAGAAAAGTGAGGCTTTCTGCTTCCGCGGAAACCCTGTACAGGATCGCTATGAGTCAGGATCGCTATGAGTCAGAACAACACCAAAAGTGCTTAGTAACTGTGCCTGATGAGAGCAGAGGCCAAAGGGCCATGTGGCTGGGAGGCTGAGGACCAGAACGAGGTGTGCTTACTGGCATGCCTGAGAAGAGGTGATCCTGACCACACATCCTGAGAATTTCTGTATCCTGAGAATTTCTGTAACCTGTTAACTTTCGTAATAAATCTCATAATCATGAGTATTATTGGTGAGTTCAGTGTGATCATTGCAGCAGATTACAGCGCTCAGCAGAGAACACAGTGGGAGGGTCGGCTGGTACCAGATTGGTAAAGGAGGTTGGAGTTGAGGGGGCACATCTGAACTACACCTCATAGGAATCAGCCTTGGCTAGATGTGGAATTTGATTCTCCTTCACATGAAGTCAGAGGAGGTAAGGTTCCACCCCCACACCATTTTTACAAGAATATACACAGCAAAACATGCAGCAATTCAACCATTTCTACATGCACAATTCAATTACATGGGTTGTATTTCTTGAACAACTATTTTCACCTTTGCTTTCTGGGTTGTTCTTCCCTCAGTCACATCAATTCACTGCCCCCTAAGCTTCCTATCTAAGCTTTGAGTTGCTGTTGTCACTTTGATTCCATATAGACTGTTCTTAAAAAAGCTTAAAAGAGTCATCAAGGCAAGAAAAGTCAGCCCACCAGGTAAACCCCTTTCTAAGACTGAACTCAAAGGGAACCCATGAACAGTAGTCTTGTATGCTCGCTGGCAACCGTCCTGGTCAACTTGTGAGTGCAAGGAGGGGAGATGCAGCAGAGAAGGCATGGGCTGAGATTGGCTATATTCCATAGACCCCGGATGATCTTGAGATGAGAGAGAGAAGAGGATGGGCTGGCTGGTTTGATGTTCAGGGAGATGTGTGAACTTCAGAGCCTAAGGATACTGGCCTAGCCACTGGGGGCTAGAGTTCAGAAAGAAGAAGCTAGCTGGTCTGAAAAGAGGGGAGACGTGCAAAAACTCTCAAACTTGCAGACAGTTTGACCTAGCTTGGATGGCTTGCTGACCAGAATTTGACCAGAGGAAGATAAAGAAGTCTGATGTAGGGAGCAAGTGTAAATTGCTACAACCTGACCATCTGGACCTTTGTTTGTGGGTGAAGAGGATTCTTCGTATCAAGGCTCAAGCATGTCTCCTCAGTACACTGGGTTGATAGGGACAGGCAACTTAGATTTCAGTTATCAAAACTGGGGGGCTAGAAAAGCACGAAGTGGCTGACTTGCAAGCATTCGTGAGGGTGCTTAGTGTCAGAATGAGGGGAGTAAGACAGAAACCCTACTGAATAGTTCTCTTGTCCAGATGGATCTGTTGATGAGGGC
The DNA here is from genome assembly GCF_000296735.1 of Chrysochloris asiatica. Lineage (NCBI taxonomy): Eukaryota > Metazoa > Chordata > Mammalia > Afrosoricida > Chrysochloridae > Chrysochloris > Chrysochloris asiatica. Next base: position 22,025,811 of record NW_006408558.1, read on the forward strand.
GATAGGATTTTATGATTCAATTGTGAGCAACTGTTAACAGGTCTAATGGCAATTGTCAAAACTGTAAATGTAGAAGAGGGGTGACTAAAAGGGGGGGAGCACTTACTCTGTCATTTCAGAAACAGAGGACCCTAGGACAATCAAGAGGGAAGAATATGAGAGGGGACAGGGATCCTAACCAGAGAAGCGGTGGCAAAGGCGATGGCATAGTGAGACAGAGCAGCTGAAGACTCCAGGCCCATGGACTGGGAAAGGCAGAGGGCCTGCAGGCAGGAGGCTGACTTGCAAAATGTGCTCTTTGGACATTTAAACGAATGTATGTTTTCAATGTGGTATGTGTACATCAAAAAAAAAAAAAAAAATGGAGGTAAATACTGTTGGCTAAGGGTGCATAGTGGGAATTGTAAACATGACAATGATTTGCTGACTATAAAACTGATGATCTGCCATATAAGCCTTCATTCACTCAATACACAGTAAAAGGTTTTTTAAAAGGTATTATGTATTAGTAATCGCATACATGAGCCCTGGATATCCACAGATAAATGTAAAAACCTTCCCTAAAAGCCGAGACTGTAAATTCAAAGTTCCATTCCCCTCCCCCCCCCAAAAAAAAAGCTAAAGAGGATAGAGAGAAACACTGTTAACTGATGATGTATAGAGGGGATTATAATCAATGTAATGAAACAAGTCATATGAATGGTTGAATGTGAAACT
>NW_006408558.1:22027947-22059403 GCF_000296735.1 Chrysochloris asiatica
CTGGCTGCACTTCTTCCAAAACAGATCTATTGGTTCTTTTGGCAGTCCATGGCACTTTCAGTATTCTCCTCCAACACCACAACTCAAAGGCATATATACTGATATGTATTACACTTCCACTTAAAAACACATAAGAGGGGTGGATTCGCATTCTCTAGAGCCTCTGCAGAAAGATCCTAAGCAGTGAAATCTTGGTGGTGTGATGTACAGAAATGGAGAAGAGTATTAAACCATATTTAAGAATAATTTTTAAAAAAGTATTCACTGGTACATGAATGCTTCTTCTTTGTTGTTAGATGCTGTTGAGTCACTTTCAACTCACAGTGACCTCATGTGACAAAGTAGAACTGTCCCTTACAATTTCCTAGGCTGAAGTCCTGGTGTGGCACTGTGGGGTTAATGCGCTGCGCTGCAAAGTCCATTTGAACTGCAAGATCGGCAGTTCAAGCTCACCAGCTACGCCACGGAAACCCTATACAGGGTTGCTATGGGCTCGAACTGACTTGATGGCACTTTACCATCGCAACAACAATCTTTATGGAAGCGGGTCACCAGATCTTTCTCCTGTGAAGCTGTTGGATTCAAATGGCCAAGTTTTTGTGCCGAATGCTTAAGCTATACACCACCAGGGCTCATTTTGGTCATTTTAGGGCTGGCATTTACTTCATGAATTTCCTACTTCAGTTCTAGGCCATCTCCTGTCTCCATTTTACACATGAACAGATATTTAAATGATGCTCAGGGGTGTTAGTGTTCCATCTTATCCCTTTCTTGTTTTTGTTGTTGTTATTAAGTGCTGTCCAGTCCATTCTGACTCATAGTGACCTTGTACAGGGTTTCCAAGGAGTGGCCAGTGGATTTGAACTGCCGACCTTGCAACTCAAACGGCCTTCGTAGTTCAACGCATTGCTTAAATCCTGCAAGGAGATGATAGGGAAGAAGGCTGAAGAAGAGACTGACCCAGTCTAGTCATCATTGCTACCCTTGTGACTCGTTATGTGCTCTGGAGTCGGTTCTGACTCATAGCGACCCTGTACAGGGTTTCCAAGACTAAATCTTTACGGGAACAGAAAGTCTCATCTTTCTCCCATGGAACAGCTGGTAGCTTTGAACCGCTGACCAGGAGGTTAGCAGCCGGATTCTTAACCACTACGCTACCAGAGCTCCTTGCTTTTGTGATTAAACAACACACTTAATGACCCTGCATAAGAATTCTGAGGAGTGGCTAGTAAGTTTGAACCACTGCCCGCAAGCTTAAAATTGACCTTGTGATTTAGTACTTATCTTACAGTGCCAAACCGAATATGATGATGATGATGATGATGGTTGTGTACCACCAAGTCGGTTCTGACTCATCACGACCCTGTATAGGGTTTCCGAGGCTGGAAATCTTTATGGATCAGAAAGCCTCATCTTTCTCCCATGGAACGACTGGTAGATTATAACTGCTGATTTTGTAATCCACTACACAGCAGGACAGGTTACGAATCGGGCTGCGAACCTTAAGGTTAGCGGTTCGAAACTACCAGCTGCTCCGCGGGAGAAAGATGAGGCTTTCTACTCCCGTAAAGATTTACACCCTCGAAAACCCTGTACAGGGTCGCTATGGGTCGGACCCGACTCGATGGCACTTAACAACAACAACAACACAGCAGGACATAGCAAATGATGTTTCTTTGGCTGTTTATCCACTGCATCATGTGTTCCTGAAGAACAGGAGTGTGTCTTAGGTGTTGTTGCAGCATTAAAGCCTAGCAATGGGCCTGGCACATAAACAAACCCCCTGAATTTGGAAAGCTTTGGAATCTGAGTCACAGAGTGAATGCTTATTGATGAAAACAACTTTGTTATTTGTATGCTTTATAATATGCTTGAGTATCTTTTTTATGACTTTGTTTTGCTTTTCCAGAATGAATATAATGTTTTCTAATTTTTGAATATTGACCACACACTCATCATCATGACCAAATGCCTTTAATTGAAACCACAACAACTCTGTGATGTGGGTATTTGGATTATTGTGCAGATGATGAAACAGATTCAGAGAGGTTAAGTGACTCACCCAAGGTTGCATAGCCAGTGAGCATTAGAGCCAGAATTCAAAGCCAAGTCTCTCTGACCCCAAAGTGTGTAGCCTTTACCACTCAAACATGCCTTCATGCCGCTTACTTCTGACCCACAAAGACAGCCCAGCCTCCAGCTCCCCCTACGCAGTGAATTGAGTGTGACATGGCTGATTGCAGAAAGGTTGTAATCAGTTTCATCAGCATGTAGCAGTTTGAAGGTTTTCTGTTTGGATGACCCTGGATGTTTCAGAAGGAAATCAAGGCAACAACAAAAAGCCCTCCTGTTTCTCATTTACAGAGGTTGCTTTCAAAACTTTGTCTAATCCTAATATCCACTATAATTTGTATAGTTGTTTTGAAATGTGGGAAAGCTTCTACAAGGTATGGGGTACTAATATTAACCTTGATAATATCATTATATTGAGATAAATATCAGTATTTGCTGATCACTTCTGAACAAAATGAATTTCAGAGGGCCTTTATTTTAGTTAACTGACATGGAGTTGGTACCGACTCGTAGCAACACTGTAAAGGCTGTAAAGCTTTGTGGGAACAGAAAGTCTCATCTATCTCCCACAGAGTGACTGGGCTCAAACTGTTGACCTTGTAGTTCACAGTTCAGTGTTTATCCTACAGAGCCACCATGCTTCTGGGTCTTTATTGGTGGTAATGTGTCATCCAGTCGGTTCTGACTCATAGTGACCCTGTGTGGGGCTTCCAAGGCCGTACATCGTTATGGGAGCAAAACCTCACCTTTCTTCCATGGAACTACTGGTGGATTTGAGCTGCTGACCCTGTAGTTAGTAGTCCAATATGTAATCCACTAGACTATCAAGTCTCCTTCCTGGGTCTTTACTGTTGTTGTTGTTAAGTGCTGAGTTAGTTGTGACTCACAGTGACCCTTATAGGGTTTCCAAGGAGCAGCTAGTGAGTTTGAACCACTGACCTTGTGGTTCATACGATTCTTGCAGTCCAGTGCTTTATCCCATAGCATCACACTAAGTCTTTACCTGGTCTTGATTGGGAGCCCTTAAAATAGAACAAGATATTTTGTTCAGAGCTGTTGTTGTTGTTAAGTGCTATCAAGTCAGTTCCGACTCATGACACTCCTGTATAGGGTTACTGAGGAGTGGATGGTGAGTTTGAACCACTGACCTTGTAGTTAAAAACAACCTTGCAGTCCAGTGTTTATCCTACAGCGTCACATCAGGACTCAAAAGTTAGGTACTTAACATTAAAGCAATAATAGTGTGGCGGGAGTTCTGATGTGGAGCTTCAGTTCAAGGTCACCAGGTACTCCTGGGAAACCCTATACAGAGTCAATGGCACTCAACAACACAACAATCAAGTGACTGACTACAACCCATCTGTTAGTGTGTTTATATTGGTGGCTCCTGTGTTGTTAGAATTCTGAAAGCTCTGCTACCACTGCTGGTGTTTTGGTGAAGAAGAAGACCAATCAGGGCACAGGAGATGCTTGGTGAAAAGGGTTGGCACAGTAGCCACAATGCTGGGCTCTGTCTGGCATGTTGGTGATTGTAAGGATGAAGCGGGAACACAGCTACGGTTGTCTCCATTGTACATAAAGTCTCCATGAGTTGGAATCAACTCAGTGGTGACTAATAACAAAGTGGCCAGATTCAGTGTAAATATAACTTCTTTATGCATTCAACAGATGTTGAGTCTCTGGTGTCTCTCTGGCAATGTTTGAGGTGCTGGAGATATAGCAGAAAACAAAACAGACAAATAGTCCTGTCCTTCTTGAACTTGTATCCTAATGGGAAGAGACGAAACATTAAGTAGAACGTAAGTCAGCTGGCAAGAAGTTTTATGGAGAAAATCCAGCAGGAGAATCTTGGGGTGTAAGGATCTTCAAAAGGTAGGAATTTAAAATTCTTACACACTATGTTTCAATTGTGACAAGTCATTGGCCTTTGACCCCCTCCTTTCTCTTTCAGAGCAGCCACATAATGCCCTGGATGTGTGTCACATCCTGTAGGTCCTGCCTGCTACACACCCAGTGTGAATCCCTAGTGACCACTTGCCTTGATGTTCACTTCTAGTTTCTGGCTGACTTTAATTGGTCTAGATCTAATCTAGTCTCTTAAACCTGAAGCCTGGTCTGTCTGTATGTGTGTGTTGAAATCTCAAGAGTTTGAGGGAGTACCAGAAGGATCTGGGAAAGGAACCAAAGTGATTTCTTTAGGTAGGATTAAGTAGAAGGATCTTTACCCTCTTCACCTTTGACATAATCACTTGGGAAGTAAAAAAAAAAAAAACAACCTTAAAGGCTTGACAGAGAGCTGCAAGTAGGTCTTGAATAGATTATAATAGCTGAGGCAGAGGCAGAGGCAAGTCAAATAAATCATATATCTGTCAAATCAGAGTGACAAAAATGCCAAGAGGCTGGGAATTGGAGAATGCTTAACAGTATTTTCGGAGAACCTTGTGTTTTATGTTGCCATGAGTTGGATGGTATCCACTCAATGACACTAATCACTACCACTACTATACAAGGAGCTCTGGTAGCGTAGTGGTTGCGAATCGGGCTACTAACCTCAAGGTTGGCAGTTCGAAACTACCAGTGGTTCCACGGGAGAAAGATGAGGCGGTCTGCTCCCGTAAAGATTTACAGCTTTGGAAACCCTGTGTAGGGTCACTATGAGTCAAAGCTGACTCCACGGTACTTAACAACAACAACTATACAACAGACATTGTGCTTTAGGACTTAACAACAACAACTATACAACAGACATTGTGCTTTACATGAGAGACTGTAAAACCCGTGGAAGGAGTCTCCCTTTTATAAGGGTGATGTGCAGCATCAGATTTGGTTGTTAACTGCGGTTGGAGTCAGTTCCAACTCATAGCGACCCTGTATAGGTGTTCCAAGGAGCAACCGGTGGGTTTTAACTGCCAACGTTGTGGTTCGCAGTCCATTGTCGATCTTACAGCACAACACCAGGAGTCCTTGGTTGGAGGCAAGAATATGGGGTGCTGCTGCTGATGGTGGTCATGAAGTCATTGCCTCCTCTCCTTGTGAAGTCAAAATCATTAAAATACCCGTGACGTTCAAGCCATTCAGGGATAAGGCCTCAATACGGTCCTTAGTGCAGGGTGACGCCCATCTGTGGCCCACGCCTAAATTATACATCAAAGTATTTTAATGGCGGCCGGCAGGCGTGCATGACACGGGACCCCAAAGCTGCCACCCGGCCCGGTTACAACCCTAAGGCCCGGCTCGCTGGCGGGTCGGGGTGGGTCCTCGCCTCCCAACTCCCACGCACGGTTTGTTGGGAATTGTAGTTCAGTCGTCGAAGAGCCGCTGTAAGCCTCACCCTCCTCGGATGAGTGAGCAGAATGGGGACGACCGTTTGGGACTCAGACAACGAGGGACTACAATACCCAACGGACCGTCGGCCTCAGAGCCCTGCCCAAGGTTAGCCAGCCGGCGGTGCTCTCCTGCGCACGCGCACACTCTCGGGCGGGGGCAGGACTCGGCCGCGTGCGCTTTCCCGCCCAGGCCCGCCCTGCGTTCGCCGCGCCGCTGCGCTTTGGTGGGGCTCGGCGGACCCGCCCTGCGCTTGCTCTCGGACGGCTGGGCTCCCCAGTCCTCTTGCTCAGTGTCTTCCAGCGCCCAGGCCCCGCCCGTTTCCCGCCCAGCCCTCTACGCCCCTGCTGCTTCTACTGAAGGCGGAGGCTCCATGTTGTCCCCTCAGCGTGCGGTAGCGGCTGTCTCGGGAGGAGCAGGTGAGGCGCCCACTTTTCCCCGATGCCCTCCCTGCCGTAGCTCTGAGGAGACCACCCGACCCTATGCTTGGACCGCTCACTCCACGGCTCGCCAATTCGGGGCTGGGGGTTCCTAGCGAGACTCGGCCCGGCGGGCGCGGGCAGCGCTTTACTCCGCCCCCGGCTGGGAGCAGCCGCCCTCGGGTCTCGGGCTTGTCGGGGCCGCTGCTGCCGGTGTGTGTCTCCTGCGCCCCAGGGCCGGCGTCGGGGGTCCCGGGAGCCCCGAGGGGCGGTGTCCGAGCCGCGGCCTCCCTGCCCTCGGCACCGTCGTGGCGTTTGGCCCGGCCGTTGGGGCCGTTTTAACGGGCTAGAGCGCGAAGGAAGATGCTTTATTGTTCAGCTTTGAGTGAAGGGCTCGCCGGCTGCGAAATGCGTTAACGTTGGAAGCCTTATTTGTATCCTAACGACCTTGAACCGCCGACCCCCAGAAGTACGGGGGTGGGGTGAGGGGCTTCAAAAAGTTCGTGGAAAAATGGAATAGAAAAAGAATGGAAGTTTCCCACGAACTTTTTGAAGCCCCTTGATTATTAGGAGAGTTACACACTCCCGAAAGTAGATGAGCGAATGTGGCCTGGGTTGGTGGTTTTGGTCCATTTCAGACAGGACGTTCTACTGCTTCCTGGAACCACATTTTAGCTCAAGTATGAAATACTAAACCAGATGGAGAGCCGCCCCCCCAGGATTCGCGGATCCACTTGGTCTGGTACTTGCGCTGGCCTGCTCTCGTTTGACGTGTGAGCGCTGTTGAAATTGGCAAGAGTTTCGAAAAAGTCAAGAGCCGGATGAGGGATCCCGCTTAGGGGAATCCCACTTCTCAGATCTGAAAACCAGTTTGGGTGGAGGGTAGACTAGTTTGTGAAAAGTGGAAGAAATGGCCCGTCTACACTGGAATTTACGTCTGGGGACACATATTTAAGAAACAAAAGCTATGGTGATTTCCTAATCTGTGGCATGGTGAGATAGGTACTGAAATTCAGATTAGTGCTTTTTTGCCCCCCACCCTGCACAGAAACGAGCTTGTAGTGTAGAAATTCCTGTTGCGACTTTAACACCTGCAAAGGAACATGCTGAGTGACAAAGATTGCAACATAATAAAAACTTGCAGTAGAATTGCACTTTGTTTTAATAGCTACTGTTTACTCTCCTTATAAGAAAAAAATAACAATTGAGGACAAATGTGTAGTGCGCTAACAATTATTTTCATTTTCACCGAGTTTATACTAGGCTTTAAAGTTTTTGGTTGGCTAAGGTGTTTCAAGCTCACCAGCTGCACCTTGGAACCCCTATACAGGGTCTCTTTGGGTCGGAACTGATTCGATGGGCACTTAACAACAAAAGGGAACTATGGGGAGTCCTGGTGTGGCGCTCTGGGTTAATGCCTCAGACTGTAAAGCTGTTTGAACTGCAAGGTCGGTGGTTCAAACTCACCAGCTGCTCCTATGAAACCCTATACAGGGTTGTTATGAGTTGGAACAGATTCAAGGACACTTAACAACAGTGGTGCATCCACTGGACTCCGGGTGTGGCATTCTAGGATCTGCGCTGGACTGTGAGCCACAAGGCTCAATGGCTGTGGACACTACACACAGAGGACACTGCGAATGGCAGGGGGTTGTCTTACAAAGGAGCACTGGTGGCCAGTGGTTAAGTGCTTAGCTGCTAGACTACGCTCGCTGGTTCCAATCTACCAGCTGCTCTTTGAGGAGAAAGATATGGCAGTCTGCTTCCCTAAAGATTAACCCCCAAAACGCACTGCCACCGAGTTACTGCCTACTCACAGCGCTCTTCCTGTAGGGCAGACTGAAACTGCCCATTAGGGTTTCTGGGACAGTAGATCTTACATCTGTCTCCTGAGAAGTGACAGTGGGTTTGAACCACCAGCCTTTCGGTTAGAAGTCCAACGCTTAACCCACTACCACCAGGGCACCTCTGTAAAGATGACAGTCTTGGAAACCCTATGGGACAGCTGTGCTTTGTCCTATAGGTTCTCTAGGAGTTGGAATCCACTTGGCGGCAGTGGATTTGGATTTCTGGTACGTGCATCTTTTTGGGCAGCAAGCATGGGCTGATGAATATGTTCACACTAAATATTTAAAATGAAATAATAGAAATTGCAAGAAGTCCTGGAGTGGTGCTGCTGTAAAGTAAGCACTGGACTGCTAACCACAAGGTCAGTAGTTCAAACCTATCAGCAGCTCCTTGGAAACCCTTGGAGTTGGGACGCACTTAACAGCAACTCCACCTTCCCCATTCCACAAAAGGTTGTTCTTGTTAAGTGCCGTCAAGTCGAGTCTATTCTGCCTCATAGCGATCCTCTAGGGGGTTTCCAAGGAGCAGCTTGTGGGTTTGAACCGTTGACCTTGTGGTTCGCAAGTCCAGTGCTTATCCCATAGTGCCACAAGGTTGTTGTTATGTGCCATAGAGTTGGTTCCGACTCATAGTGCCCCCTGTACAGGATTTCCGATGCTGTAAATCTTTACTGGAGCAGAAAGCCCCATCTTTCTCCTGCAGAATGGCAGGTAGTTTCGAACTGTTGACCTTGAGGGTTAGCAGCCCAATTCGTAACCACTACACTACTAGAGCTCCTTAGAGTGCCACAAGGTAGCCATTACTAATTAAAGTTTGGCCACTTAAAAAAAATATTTTTTTAATCATTTCCCATGAAGTATTGTTAAGGATTGAATTGTGTCTCCCAGAATACTATGTTGTAAGTCCCAACCGCTGTGCTTGTGGCTGTAACTCCATTTGAGAATGGGTTCTCATTGTTACTTTAGAAATAGGATTAATATAGGGTTCTCTTGCCTCAGCCAGTCTCTTTTGAAATATAAAAGAGATTGAGCAAGAGAGCATGGAGTCCTGGTATGGTGCTATAGGATAAGCACTGGACTGCTAGCCACATGGATGGCAGTTCAAACCACGAGCGGATCCTAGGAAATCCTATTGGAGCTGGCTCAATGGCACTTGACTACTACAACTACCAAGTGAACCGAAGCAGAGGAGATGCTAAGCCATGTGAAGACTGCCCAGGTACAGGATCAGAAGAGAGAAAGACCTTTCTGTGTACAGAACGGACAGAATGCCTTCATCTAGAGCCAGCACCCTGAATCTGGACTTCAGCCTCCTAAACAGGAGCCCTATTGGCACAGCAGCTTAAGTGTTGGACTGAAGGTTGTCCATTCAAACCCACCTGTCGGGCCTTGGTTAAAAGATGAGGCCATCTGATTCCATCAAAATCTGCAACCTTGGCAACTAGGGAGCAGTTCTGCTCTGTCCGATAGGGTCGCTGTGAGTTATGAGTTGAGATGGACTTGAAGACAGTGGGACGCCTCCTCAACTGAGAAAGTAGTTTTTTGTTTGTTGAAGCTCCCCGTTGGTGATACTTCTCTTACAGCAACACTGGATAACTAAGACAAGTACCTTGGTTTGTGTTTGAGAACTGTTTATACTAACAAACCAGCTTGTTACAAGTGTTTTGCGGCATTGTGCTTCATGTTGAGAAAGTGCTCAAATCACGCAATTATATTTCAGAGTTAGTCTAAATTTTAACACTTTGTCAGAGTTGTCTTTGAAATGCTAGGACCATATTTATGTACTAGGACTTTTGGTGTGACATTGTGGATCAGCACTGACTGAACCACAAGGTCACCAGTTCAAACCCAGCAGCTGCTCTTCAGAAACCCTGTACAGGGTTACTGTGAGTGGGAACAGACTTGATGGCACTTAACAACAGTATGCAAATTAGAATACAAAATCATAAAACACCTACTGTCCTCTTTGAATTGAGATAATGCTGATTTGAGGCCACTCCATAGGACAGAGTAGAACTGCCCCATAGGGTTTCCAGGCTGGTGGGTTCAAACTGCATACTGCCTTTCAGTTGGCAGCCAAGTCTTAACCACTGCACCTCCAGGGCTCCTCAGTTAGTTGTCAAGTCAGTTCCGACCCATAGCGACCCTATATTGGGTTTTCGAGGAGCCGCTGGTGAACTTGAACTGCTGATCTTGAGGTTCAAACCTACTTTGCAGTCCAGTGCATTAACCCACAGTGCCACATGGTGAGTCCTAAATTAGAATTACCTGGGGATTATTAGGTAGCTATTCAAAGTCCAGAAGGAACTCTGGTAGCGTAGTGGTTACGAATAGGGCTGCTGATTTCACTGTCTGCAGTTTGAAACTACCAGCTGTTCCATGGGAGAAAGATGAGGCTTTCTGCTCCTGTAAAGTTTTACAGCCTTGGAAACCCCGTACAGGGTCGCTATGAGTGGGAATCGACTCCATGGCACATAACATTCAAAGTCCAGAGTCCTGGTGTGGTGCTTTGGGTTAATGCGCTGAACTGCAGGGTCGGTTTGAACTGCAGTTTTAAGCCTCACCAGCCACTCTGTGGAAACCCTATATAGGGTCACTATGAGTCGGAGCCAGCTCGATGGCACACAGCAACAATAATTGAAAGCCCGGAGTCCTGGTGTGGCGCTGTGGGTTAATTTGCTGGACGGCAGCGTCAGTTTGAACCACAGAGGTCTGCGGTTCAAGTTTACCAGCCACTCCGTGGACACCCTATACAGGCTTGGTATAGGTCGGATCCAACGCTAAGACACTTAACACCAAAACAATATTTAAGGTCCTGGTGGCATTGTAGAATAAGCGCTGGTCCACAAGGTCAATTTGAAGAACCTCAAGGCCTTTCAAACTCACCAGCTGCTCCTTGAGCACCCTGTACAGGATCACTATGAGTCAGAACCAACTGGACAGCACTTAACAACAATTTAAATTTGAGGAGTCCTGGTGTGGCGCTGTTGGATACTAAGCACTGGATGGCAAGGTCAGTTTGAACTGCAAGGTTGGCAGTTCAAAATCACTGGCAGCTCTAGGATTCAAGGGCACTTAACAATAACATCATTTAAATTTGAATTGATTTGTTACTTTGTATGACTGTAACTTGTAACTAGCAGCTGAGAAGTTGCAGTTCTTCTGTGTGTGTTGTTGTTAAGTAGTGATGATTCCTGTTCTGGACCCATAGCAACCCTGTGCAGGGTTTCCAAGGCTGTAAATCTTTACGGGAGCAGAAAACTCATCTTTCTTACTCTTCTTCTGTGTATAGATCTGATAAAATACTTTTTATTAACATGTATTTTGATAGAGCATGTTATATACATTTCACATCTACAGTATATTAAGAATTAGGAGACAAGCTTTGTTGGTATGGTAGGCAAATATGCAGAGAAGTTGGAGTAGCTTTGAACTGAAATAATAATATTTATTTGGCTGAATTCAAACCAATTAAGTATCGCCAATTAAGAAAGCTTCTTTTAAGTAGAACACAGCTAATTAAAACCATCAGGTAACTAGATGATTTTGATGGTGGTCTCACTTTTAAGAAAGAGATTGTTGTTAAGTGCTGTTGAGTTGGTTCTAACCCGTGGTGACCCCATATAGGGTTTCTGAGGAGCCGCTAGTGCGTTTGAACAGCTAACCTTGCAATTCAACCAACATTGAAGTCGAGTTCTTACCCTACAGCGCCACACCAGGACTCAGATAGTATCAATTAGTGAAGTCACTTATCTAAAAGATTTATTTTCTTTAGTGGGGCCCAAAGTCTCATTTTAAAATTCAGCCTGTTTGCATTTTCTGAATCTTCAATACTGTTTAGTCTTAACTGATCTTCATAAATCTGTGAAGCAATGCAAAATCCTTAGTCAACAGAGAGAATGTTTATTTGTTCAGCATTCTGTGCTAAAGCTCAAAGATTTTTACAACAGATATACTAAGAAAATGATTTCTCCTAACCCTTATTGTTGTTCAGTACCCTCGAGTCAGTTCTGAGTATAGGGTTTCGAGGAGCCGCGGGTGGATTTAAACTACCAACCTTGCAGTTCAAACTGACCTTGAAGTCCAGTGCTTAGCCTATAGTAGTTATTCAGAATGTATAATTCCCCTATATTCTGGGTAGTAGTGTTTGATTTGTATTTTACTGAAACAGTCTTAACAGTGTATGTATGAGGGTCCTTTAAAAGGTTTGTGGAAAAATGAAGTTAAAAGATAATGAAATTTTCCCACGAACTTTTTTGAAGCCCCGCCTGTATCTATAAGCACACTCACTGCCCTAAAACAAGATAAAGTCTATAATTGCCCCCTCCCGCTCCAAGGAGCCACACCCAGCAGTTCCAGAGCTGGCTAAAGGCTTAGTTTACTTAGTCTTGCATAAGATATGTTTTCTCTGGCTTTGTCTAAGAAGTCTAAAGACTGCCAATAAGAACAAGGCATGAAAATGGTCTCCCTCTGTTCTTGGGTGTGTGGTGTTTTGCCCTTTAGAAAATGTGGTATTTTAAAAGGAGAGTGGAAATCTCAGGTCATAACTTTACTCTGAGTCATGCTCACTCAGTACTCAGTGTTTCTTTAACTTGTCTTTATTTGCTGTTCTTAACTCCATGGACAGTAAGTGGGAACCCTGAAGTTGGCTGCTATCTCCACTGCTTTCACTCCAGAGTGATTTTTGCCCCTCTCCTCCTTCCTCTCAGGTACATTCGGCAGTGTTTAGAGACGTTTTTGGGTTTTGGTTGTCAGAACCTGGGGAAAGCGCTGTTGGTATCTGAGGGGTGCTGCTAGTCATCAGTGCACTGCACAGCTGTCTGGTCCAAAAGTTCTGAAACGAAAAGCCCTAGTCTTTGGATGGAGTCCTGGTGTGGTGCTGTGGGAATACTGCACTGGACCGCAAGGTCAGTTTGAACTGCAAGGTTGGCGGTACAAATTAACCAGCTGCATCTCAGAAACCCTGTACAGAGTTGCTATGCGTCAGAACAGACTCCACGGCACTTATTAACAACAGTCATCTGATACATTGACCAAATTCTGTATGAATTTTCTGACATAGCTAGCAACTACTTCAAATTGCTGGTTTCATTGAATTTATCACGATTCTGATGGTCTTCTCAAATAATTGAGGGGCATTTAAACTTTTTCTTCATAATGCTTTTTGGGTAGAACTTATTTCATAGAATTTATGCTTTCCACAGAACTGAAAACACCCATTAGTATTCAGTAGTTTTAGCCTCATCCACCCTTATCAACTTGTGTAAACAGTACTCATTCACATAAACTTACTTTTCCTCCTTGTATTGCAATTAGGTGTAGCCACGTTTTTTTATGTCCCTAAAAATTCAGGGTTAAAAGATAATTCTAGGAATTCAGTGCTGTAGTAGTCACAGATCTCTACAAATTAGTCCCAAATATTTAATTATTCAAGTTATTCTTTCCACTTTGTCCTACCGTCCTGAGTTGCCTTTATTTGCCTTGTTAATGCTGAACTAGTCTACTAAATGTAATTACTGTAGAAATCATTTCAATGGACATATTGGTTAGTCTGGATTAAGATATGTCTTGCTAAAAGTAAAAGACCAAATTAGCATAAGTAATTAGAAACAAACCATGTAAGTTGTTGGAATGTGGTTTATAGCAATAATCCAAACTAGCAGTATTATAGGGTGTTTTCACCGCTCACCTTTTAAGTCACATAAGTTTTTAGTTAATTTCAACGTATATGTGGATGACAGATAGGATTCTGGTTATTGTTAAGTACCTTTGGGTATGGGGTTTCCAATGAGCGGCTGGTGAGCTTGAACCGCCAACCTTGTGGTTCAAAACCTTGCAGTCTAGCACATTAACCCACAGTGCCACACCAGGACTGCATGGCTATGATTAGGCCAAATCTTTTTTTTTTTTAATGTATTTGCAAAATGTCCTCTCTCATCTGTCTTCATCTGTTGTTTCGTTGTTAGGTTCCATTGAATCAATTCCGACTCATAGCCACTGTGTGCACTACAGAACAAAGCAGTATCCCATCCTGCACCATTCTCACTACTGTTAGGTGTGAGCCCGTTGTTGCTGCCCGCTGTCATTCATTACAGCTCCTTAGGGGTCTCCCTCTTTTTTACTTACACTCTACTTTACCAAGCATGATTTCCTTCTCCAGGGACTGGTCCCTCCTATGAATATGTCCCAAGTATGAGAGATGAAGTCTGGCCAGACTTTCTTTTTTTTCCCACTTTATAAAGTTGTCTCTATTTTTCACGGTGAACCTAACCATTTGTGGGTTATTTTTCTAATTATCTGACTAATGCTATATAGAAGAGGTAAATTGAGACTTAGTGATGAAACATGATCTGAAACAATATGAAAACGTAATGTGAAATTACGTAACAGTAAGAGGGATATGACCAAAGACTCAGCAGTTGAACCTCTCTCAGAGGACCTTTGAGAATTGCCTTTGTTATATACCCTTTCCAGAAAGCTTTCTGATTCATACTGGGCCTTAAAGGACCTGAATGACATTGTTCAACCAAAGTAGTAATAGTTGTTAAGTGCCATCAAGTTGCTTCCAACTCATACCGACTCTGTAGAGAATTTACAAGGAGTGGCTGGTGGGATTGAATCTCTGACCTTGTGGCTAGTAGTCCTGTGTCTACCTTATAGTGCCACACCAGGCCAGCCTGGCTTTTAAGGAGTATTCTTCTAACACAGATTAGTTCTTTTAGCAGCCCTTGGTACTTTTAATATTTTCCTCCAATACCAGAACTCAAATGAATCAGTTTTTCTCCAGTCTTCTTTATTCATTATTCACCTTGCTGCTCCTCAGAAACCCTATACAGGGTTGTTTAGAGTCGGAATTGACTCCATGGCATTTAACAACAACAACTTGCATATGCATATTTTGTAGGTTGTTGTTAGGAGCTGTGGAGTTGGTTTCCATTCCTAGTGATCCTATGCTGGATCCTGTGCCATCTTCACAATTGTTACGCTTGAGCCTGTTGCTGCTGCCAGGGTGCCAATCCATCTCATGGGGGGGGGGGGGGCTTCCTCTTTTTTGATGACCCTCCACTTTACCTAGCATCATGTCCTTCTGGCAGGCTGTGGTACTTTTGATTTTCTTTTTCAACACCGTAGCTTAAATGGATCAATTCTTCTAAGGTCTTCCTTATTCATTTTCCAATTTTCACATGTATATGAAGCTATTGAAAGTACCATAGTCAGGTGCTCCTTAGTCCTCAACTTGATCTGTTTGCTCAATACATTGTTTGATTTCTTGAGTTTTGGTTTTATCCATAGAATCAATCCTTCAGTGTCTCAAGTCAAGACTTGAATTTTTTCTTTGTTTTTCGGCTTGAAAAATGCTCAATGTGTTCCTCCTGCTTGGTTTTCTAATGCCAGGTCTTTGCATATTTTATTATAATTACTTTGTCTTCTTGAGCTGTCCTTTAAAACTTTCTGTTTGGCTCTTTTACTTCCTCATTTCTTTCAGTCGTTTTAGCTTCTCTAAGTTCAAGAGCAAGTTTCAGTCTCTTCTGATATCCATTTTGGTTTTTCCTTACTTTTTAATGACCTTTTGCTTTCTTCCTGTATAATAGTTTTGATATCATCCAACAGGACTTTTGGTTGGTTGTTGGTTTTTAGTGTCTAATGCATCGAATCTGTTCTTGAAGTGGTGTCGGAATTTGGGGGGGATTTATTCAAGGTCGTATTTTGACTCGTGTACTTCTTGACATTTTCTTCAGCTTCAGTCTGAAATTGCAGTTGGTGGCCTAGTTCACAGTTGGCCTCTGGCCTTGGTTTTTTTTCCCCTCCCCTTCCCTCCCACCCTTGATAGCATCATAGAATGTTTCCTTTACCAAGAAAACTTTTCCTGAAGTTTTTGCAACAATGCTCTCGGGAAAATTTTAGCTGTAGAGACTGAAAGTTCTGGGATGAAGAGAAATAGAGTATCTGAGAAGGGTCTGTTTGGCATTATGAAATGCAGTCTTGTAAAATGTTAGTATTAGAAGCGTTGCTACGCCTTAGACATTTGCCTTACTTTACTGATGAAAGTGAAGCCTCAACATGCCCAGAGTCACACAGTTGTTCTGGTGGACTGGAACAGAAACAGAAACTTGTCTCTTCAGCCAATATATTTCCTCATAGCAGCCCTGAGATTGTGTCAATGGGGGATCGTGAAGGTGAGTCTGGCCCTTAGGCAGTGGCTCATTTGGACTTGAATGCAGGTTAGAGATCTAATGAAGTTGTGTAATTGAAATGATAAGAATAAAGAGCTCACTGAGGGAGTGAATGAGAACTGCTGAAGTCTGAACCCGCCACTGCTGTAGATTCACAGGGGCTGACAGAGAGAAAGCACTCATGAAAGGAGAGGATGAAGAGGTAGGAAGAGGACTAGGAATGCCACTGAGTCCAAGGGTTTTCTTATTTTTTATTGTAACATAATTACAGAAAATGTGCTGCTCACAGCCATGGTGTTGTGCACCATCACCACTGTTGAGTTCCCAAACAGTTTTTAAGACTTCAAACAGAAAGCCTTTCAAAAATAAGAGTCTGGGGTTTATTTTATTTTGTTTTTGAGACATTTTGGAAGTGAGTGGCAGTTGTGTTCTATCACAGAGAAGTAGCAGGGGGTTTGGCATTCTAAGACACTGTTAACTAGAGAATAGTTTCAGTTGAGACTGAGATAAAAGCCAGGGAGTAAGTATTGAAGAAGGGAATAGGTAGATAGCACGTGGCGGTAGGGGATGAAGACACACCCTCTGGGAGTCTGACAGTGAAAGAAGAATGGGAGTTGGGAGGGAAGAAACACATTTTTATCGAGGTGCTTTATGGGTACTGTTAGATTTAGTCTTCACCACTGTGTTAGAAAACTTGTTCTTGTATTAGCTACTGGGACTGAATGCAACAGTTTTTGTACTTCGCAAGAGCTCCCAGGGTGAGTGATAAAGCATAGTTCCAAAATGATAATATTGTGAAAAGTAGAAGAATAGTATGTATGAATTTTTAATGGAAATTAGAAAGATGGGAAGGAGAAACTACTGTTTGAGTTCTTAATCTATGTAACATACTGCTTACAGTTTTTTGAGGTGGATATTGGATTTTCAAGTAAAATTTTCCTAACGATAATTCAAAAACAGCTGCAACAGTACATTGGCAGGGAACTGCCAGAGGTTAAGCCAGATTCAGACAAGGACATGGAATGAGATATGTCATTACTGACGTCAGATAGTTCTTCACTAAAAGCAGAGAGTACCAGAAAGACGCTTACCTGTGTTTTATAGACTGTTGCAAAGGCTTTTGACTGTGTGGATCGTGACATGACATGGATAACTTTGCAGTCAATGGGTATTTCGGTACAGCTAGTTGTGCACATGAGTAACCTGTACATAGACCAAGAGCCAGTCATTTGGATAGAACAAGGGGACACTTTCTGAATGGTTTAAAATTAGGAAAGGTTTGCGCCAGGGTTGTATCCATCCTTTCACCATTATTTATTCAATCTATACTAAGCAAATAATCCTAGAAACTGGATTATATGAAGAAGAATGTAGCATCAGGACTGGAGGAAGACTCATTAACAACCTGTGATAGGCAGATGATACAAATATGCTGACAGTGACGAGCACTTAAAATACTTAACTGATGAAGATCAAAGACCACAGCCCTCAGTATGGGTTGTACTTCAATATAAAGAAAACAAAAATCCTCACCACTGGACTAATATTCGTTTCATGATAAATGGAGAAAAGATTGAAGTTGTCAAAGACTTCACTTTCCTTGGATCCACTGTCAACATTTTGGAAGCAGCAGTTTAAGAACTCAAACAACATACTGCATTAGGCAAATCTGCTGCATAAAACCCTCTTTAAAGTGTTCAAGAGCAAAAATAACAGTTTGAGGACTAATGTATGCCTGACTCAAGCTATTATCTTTTCAATAGCCTCTTGCATGTGAAAGTTGGACGTAAATAAGGAAGACCATAGAAGAATTGATGCAGTTGAGTTAGGGTGTTGGAGGAGAAAATTAACAGTACCATGGACTGCCAGAAGAACAAATAAAATCGATGTTGGAAGAGGTACAGCCAGAATACTCCTTAGAAGCCAGGATGGCTAGACTTCGTCTCTCATACTTTGGGCATATCGTAGGAGGTACCAGTTCCTGGTAAAGGACATCCTGCTAGGTAAAGTGGAGAGTCAGCCAAAAAGAGGTAGCAGCAATGAGTTAAAGCATAACAATGATGTGTGGATGGTGTAGGCCCAGGCAGTGTTTCACTCTGTTGTGCATGAGGTCACTGAGTCAGAATGGACTCAGTGGCATCTGACAAGAGCATTGGATTTCCAAGGCGCCCAGGTAGTGCAGTCCGTTAAGTATTGGACTGCTACCTGAAAGGTTGGTGGTTTGCATCCAGCTTCTCTGAGGTAGAGAGATGAGGCCATCTGCTTCTGTAAAGCTGTATGGAGTAGTTCTTGGTCCTGTAGCATTGCTATGCGTCAGAACCGGCTCCACGGCCACGGGCATTACCTTCATGGAGTCCCTGGGGAGTACAGATAGTCAGCATATTTGGCTAAAACCAAAGGGTTGGAGGTTTGAGTCTACTCAGAAGTGCCTGGCAGTGTATTTCTGAAAAATCAGCCATTGAAAACTATGGAGCACAGTTCTCGGACACAGGGCCAGTGCGCATCAGAATCAACTTGACAGCAACTGGTATTAATAAACGGTGACACAAGTGATTAGAAATGTATCCATAGTCACACTTTGCATAAGTGATGGACTTTTAATATGAATTGAGTGAAGGTTTACAGGTTAAGATCATCAGTTCATACACTTTTTCATGTCAGTGATTGCAATCCCTTCCATGCAACAGCAGTTCTCCCGCTGCCTCCCTGTCAAATATTATTTTAATGCCTACCATGTGTGGTGCACTGTTCTGGGAGCTTGAGGAATACAATATTGAATGACAAACACAAAATTCCTGCCTTCAAGGAGCATATATTTTAGAGGGGGATTTTTAGAGTCAGGATTCAGGCCCTGCCTGGTCTAAATTCCAGAGCCTGTTTTTTTTTTATATCTTATAAAGTGATAGAGAAGGGGTGAGTAACCAGGTTTTATCTGAAGATGCGCATTGAAGAATGAGTCAGTGTTTGCCTGGAGTGAAGGGAATAGAAACATTTCAGATGGTTGGGACAAGTAGTTGATTGTTCTAAGTTTGAAATTTTGTAATCAAGAGACACAGGACCTGGCTTCTAACTCTCTCCATGTAGGAAGACCAGGGAGAATAAATTTGTCTGGGAGATTGAGGAGAATAAGGAATTAGAGGAAATATGACAGGAGGGAGAATCATGAAAGGCTGTGATTTAGAGGATGGAGATTTTAGCTTTGATTCATCAATCCAAAAATGTTCTGAAAAAGGGTTTTATGTCGTTGTCATGATATGTTTATATGCTATTACAAAGTATAAGACTTCAGCCCTAAGGGATGAGGTGACATCATCAGAGCAACCCCTGAGTTGACATGGTGTAGAGGAGAGGTCCTGTCTTGTGATTAAGGATCTGTGGGCCTGGAGAGTCTGAGATGTGAAGAATTAATGTGACCCCTGAAATGAGATGAGTGGAAGATCAGAAATAGAGCCACACTGTCTTTAGAAAGTGAGAGGTAAAGATGGGGTGGTGAAAAGTGAGCCGCTCCGTCTGTTTAAATTGAATTGCTGGTGATGTGGATAGCCCAAAGGAGTTTTCCCTTAAGTAGACCCAGAGCAAAGGAGCAGTCAGTGAACACGATTTTTTTTTTTAATGTTTTATTATGAATTATGTGATAGTTTTCACAATCAAGAACATTAGTTATACATTGATCCTATCATATATCCTATCATTGCCATGGTTACAATCCCCTCCATGCATCATCAACCAACCACAGGTTATACCCTGCAAGCCTGCCCCCTGGTCACCAGCACATAGCCCCCTTCCCTCTCTGGGTCTAAGGTCCACAGCCTCTCCATCTCTCCATGTCATCGTCTCTGCCTCCATCTCTGGCATCACTGCTTCTCTGGGTAGGGTCCCGCTCTCTGCTCTTCTCCCTTGAGGGTCCTAGGGACCTCCACTCTTAGACTGCAAAGTTAATCACTCCCCTCCTGGTACAAAAGGTCTACCTTTACATTTCCAACCCTCACAACCAGTCCTGATAACAATTATTCACTATTGTATCATAAGAGACCTATCCGCATTTCCTTTCATCAGTCCTGCCTAGACAGATTGTATACTACTCAGTGGAGATTCCACCTTCCTCCATGCCCTCTGGATCTAGATTCCCTCTTGAAAGCTTGTAAGCCAGTCACTTCTTGCCTTTGAAGCCCTTCCCCGCCCAATTTGGGTAGCCAATGTCCAAGTTGCCCATCCCTGTCTACTCTGTGTATGGAGGGGGTGGGAATGATCCTTGCTGTGAAGATTTGTTCCCTCTTTTGAGCTACTGCATGCATAGGTGTAGGTCAAGTTCATCAAATTATATCAGATTACTCTTTTTTTTTCCCTTGTCTTTCTTCTTCTAGTTGAGCTCTGATCATCCAGTCATGGAAGCCAGGTCCAGTGGGTATTATCTGCAAGTGTGGGTATTCTTGTGCATATGCCCTCTCTTCTTATCAGCTGGACACTTCACTCTCCACTCTAGTCCTCTGTGGCTATGTCCCTGACTCTGGGCCCAAGTGTCCCCAGGTCTTGCCACACTGAACCTTGTAGGGCTTAGCTTGCATAATCATTGCTGTTTTTCCCTTACTTCCCCTTATCGATGACAAACTTGGTCACCAAATCAGAGTATGTATTCCCATTGAGTTTTAGTCTTGGAAGGGGGTTTGCTCTGAGGGGATCCGACCACTTGCTTTGATGTCTTCTGGGCGAGCAACTTGCTTGTTCTTATAGTCATCAGTCAGCCTATATTGTTTTGTATTTTTCCTGTCGGTCTTTCTTTCAAGAAGTATCTTCTGTTCTTCTAGCCGCTCCAGGCTGGTTGCTTATCCTTTAAAGTGGAAATTTCCCACCCCTGAAGATTCTTGATGCCGTTCAGGATTCCACCTATAGTCTTATGTAATGCAGAGGCTCTGCAGTAAACCTCCTTCACTGGGCACGTTGTAGCCCCATTTTAGGTATTCCAATCAGTTATAGGCAGAAGACAAACTTACAAGCTTTCTATGGTGATATTTCTGGCTATTCCTTTCTCTCCGAACAAAATTGTTTTTAACCTTGTGGATATACTTCACATTGCTCAGACTAGTATTGTGATGAGAAATGCAGGGATCCACAACTATACATATCCTGCTTCTTTCCCTCTATTCTTGGGCCCTGTGCAAGGAGCTATGGTGGCACTGCAGGATAAGCACTGGATTTCTAACTTCAAATGTTGGCAGTTCAAACCTACCAGCCGCTCCGTAGGAGGAAGATGAGGCATTATGCTGCTTCAGAAGCCCTATAGTGGGCAGTGAGTTTGGGGGGACTGGTGCTATCTCTAGACAGAAAGAGAGGTGACATTAAGGACTTTCATATTCTTTATCTAGCTTTCCTTCTTGGTCTTCAACTGCATACATTTTTATCATTGGATCATTCCATCTTGCCTGTAGCCACATTACCTTCTTCATACTTGTCACTCTTAAAATGGCACTGCATCCTTAGGATTGTGCCCTACAGCTGTATTACAGTGCCTATCATTCATTTGGACCCCTGGTATGTAGCACGGGACTAGGGGCAGATTGTGGAACAGACCATCAGTTTACTTATATGCAAATTCAAACTGAAGCTGAAGAAAATGAAAACAAGCCCATGAGAGCCAAAATATGACCTTGAATATATCCCACCTGAATTTAGGGATCATCTGAAGAACATATTTGATACATTAAACACTAAAGACCCAAGACCAGAAGAGTTGTGGGATGACATCAAGAACATCATACAGGAAGGAAGTAAAAAGTCATTAAGAAGAAAAGAAGGAAAAGATCAAAATGGATGTCAGAAGAGAGACTGAAACTTGCTCTCCAGCATAGAGATGCTGAGGAGGTTCAAGAGCTGAACAGAAAATTTCGAAGGTCAGCTCAAGAAGATAAAGCCAAATATTACAACAAAATGTGCAAAGATCTGGAATCAGAAAGCCAAAAAGGAAGACCATGCTCAGCATTTCTCAAGCTGGGGGAACTGAAGAAAACATTCAAGCCTCGACTTTTGTTACTGAAGGATTCTTTGAGCAAATATTGAAAGATGCAGAAAATATCAAGAGAAGACGGAAGGAATACACAGAGTCACTGTACCAAAAGGAAATGGTTAATGTTCAACCGTTTCAAGAGGTAGCATAAGATCAAGAGCCAATGATACTTAGGGAGGAAGTCCAAGGTGCACTGAAGGAATTGGCAAAGAACAAGGCACCAGGAATTGATGGAATAAAATAGGAATCTTTCAAGAAAGTGAGGTGGCACAGGAGGCACTCACTCATCTCTGCCAAGAAATTTGGAAGACAACTATCTGGCCGACTGATTGGAAGGGATCCGTATTTGTGACAATTCCAAAGAAAGCTAACACAATGGAATAAGGAAATCATTGGACAATGTCTTTGATATCCCATGCGAGTAAAATTTTACTAAAGGTAATACAGAAATGGCTGCAAGCATACATTGACAGAGAACTTCCAGAGGTTCAAACTGGATTCAGAAGAGGCTGTATAACGAGGGATGTCTTTGCTGATACCCGATGAATCTTGGCTGAAAGCAGAGACTATCAGAAAGATGTTTACCTGTGCTTTATTGACTATGCAAAGGCTTTCGATTTTGTGGATCATGACAAACTATGGACAACATTGCGAAGTATGAGTATTCCAGAACACTTAAGTGTGCTCATGAGGAATCTGTACCTGGACCACGAGGCAGTTGTTCGAACAGAACATGGGAACGCTGATTGGTTTAAAATTAAGAAAGGTGTGTGACGAGATTGTATTCTTTCACCATACTTATTCAAGGAGCTCTGGTAGCATAGTGGTTACGAATCGGGCTGTGAACCTTAAGTTCAGCAGTTCGAAACTACCAGCTGTTTCGCAGGAGAAAGATGAGGCTTTCTGCTCCCATAAAGATTTACAGCCTCGGAAACCCTGTATAGGTTCGCTGTGAGTTGGAACTGACTCCACGGCACATAACAACAACAACCTTCAACCTGTATGCTGAGCAAATAATCCGAGAAACTGGGTCCTATGAAGGAAAACGTGGCATCAGGATTGGAGGAAGACTCATTAACAACTCACGATATGCAGATGATACAACCTTGCTTGCTGAAAGTGAAGAGGGCTTAAAATATTTACTGATGAAGATCAAAGAGCACAGCCTTCAGTATGGATTACATCTCAATGTAAAGAACACAAAAATCCTCACCACTGGACCAATAAACAACATTCTTATCAATGAAGAAAAGATTGAAGTTGTCAAGGACTTCATTCTTAGATCAACTATCAGCGTTCATGGAAGCAGCAGTCAAGAGATTAAACGACATATTGCATTAGGCAAATCTGCTGCACAAGACCTTTTTAAAGTGTTGAAGAGCAAAGATGTCAGCTTGAGGACTAAGGTGCGCCTGACCCAAGTCATGGTATTTTCAATAACCTCATATGCGTGTGAAAGCTGGACAGTGAATAAGGAAGACCAGAGAAGAATTGATGCCTTTCAGTTATGGTGTTGGAGGAGAATATTGAAAGTGCCATGGACTGCCAAAAGAACCAATAGATCTGTTTTGGGAGAAGTGCAGCCAGAGTGCACCTTGGAGGCCAAGATGGCTAAACTTTGTCTCTCATACTTCAGAGATACTGTCAGGAGGGACCAGTCTCTGGAGAATGATACCATATTTGTAAGGTGAAGGGTAAGAGAAAAAGAGGAAGACCCCCAAGGAGATGGATTGGCCAAGTGGCAGCACTGATGGACTCAAGCATGGCAACAGTAGTGAGGTTGGCCCAGGATTGGGCAGTGTTTTGTTCTGCTGTGCATAAGGTCGCTATGAGTCGGTACTGACTCGATGGCACCTAACAAGAACCTAACAAGGTTGTTGGTTCAGACCTACCAGTCGCTCCATGGAAACCCTTGCAGGGTCCCTATTAGTCGGAACTGACTCAGTGGCACATAGCAATAACAACAATAGTCATTCATTCATTTTGCATTGTTGTGTGCCTACTGTGTCCGTATGTCATAATGCTTAACAAAGTTTACTAGTGAGATACCAGAGTTGGTATCATGAACTTAACTGTAAAGCGCTGGAGGACTGTTGCATTAATTTTGACTGTTTATTATTATTTGGCTATTACATTAGCATTAGGTTTGGCTGCATCTGACATAAGTGATTTAAACAAGGGGGCATTTATTCATCTTTCACATAGGAGTGAATCAGTATGGAAATTCTGCTACACAGAAGTCCTAGACCTGACTTTCTTGTTGCGCAGATGTTTCTAGGGTGTTGCCCTCATGTGCCTGGCCAGCATGACTCACTACTGCTTCTACATCTGGCCAATAGGAAGCAGAGGGTTAGCATGACATGTCTGTGTCATTTTCAGTAATGTTGCATGTATCAGACCCTAGTTACAAAGTTGGAGAGGAAACGTGTTACTTTGGGGCACTTAATATGTCAACTAAAAGTCTGTTGCCTCAGCAGGAGGAAGGAAGAAATGTTGGAGCCAGCAGCCATCTCTGCTGTAATCAGGGACTGTGTTTTGTACTTTGTGTGCTGCACAGTATTTAGCCCTGTGGCTTATCCAGAAGGTGTTGATAAATTCTAATTCTTTTGTATGAAAGACTTGAGGTTTTTATTAGGTGTTGGACTCACCTACTATTGGGGCAATGTTGTTGTTATTAAGTGCTGTTGAGTTGTTTCTGACTCATAGCAACCCTGTATAGGGTTTCCAAGGAGCGATTGGTGAGTTTGAACCACCGACCCTGTGGCTCAAGCCGACCTTGAGGTCCAGTGCTTTATCCCACAGTGCCACACTAAGAACCCTAAAAGAAAGATTATTCACAACAATGTTCCCTTTATCCAGGCAATAATGGGAAGGAAAAACATTAATATGCATTTATTACAATGATGGTATGATATTTAACCTGTATTTATAATTTGTTTTCCAGTGGTCTGCAAAAAGTTAAAAAGTGGCAAGTGCTCTTGTAGCTGTCATAGAGTAACTGTGAAAAGGAAACCGCATTTCCTGTGGCTTTTGGAGTACCTGGGTGGTGCAGAAGCAGCCTGGTGGTGCTGTGGGATAAGCACTGGGTTCCTAACCACAAGATCGGTGATTCAAACCCACCAGCTGCTCTGGGGGAAAAAGATGAAGCTGCTGTTCTCGTAAAGATTTGCAGTCCCAGAAACCCTAAAGAGCAGTTCCACTCTGTCCTATAGGGTTGTTGTGAGTTGGAATTGACTTTAAGGTAGTGTAGTGGGTTTTTGTTGGGTGGTACATTTGGTTCATCGGCTTGTCAGGTAACTGAAAGGTTGGTGGTTGAAGCCCTCCTGGTTTCGCCTCAGAACAGAATTCTGGCGATAAGCTTCAGAAAAGTCAGCCGCTGAAAACCCTACCTCCTCTGGCACACATGGGGCTGCCATGAACAGCTGGTCTTTTTGGTTTTTAAAGGATAAAGTCTGATAGCCTAGTCATTTTGTCTGCACTCTCTAGTGCTTCCCCCACTGAAGTCGTGTGGGGACCATGTTTCTGGTTTGGGTTATGTTTGCCTATCTTGTATTATCCTTTATTTATTTGAAGTAGATTCACTTTCCAAAGTTAACTTTCTTCTTTTTTTAAATGTGATCTGAGTGATAGTTTATATGGGAGAACATCGACTTTACAGCATTGTTTCATTGCAATGATTATAATCTCCTCCGTATATCATCATTCAGCAGTATTTGCTTCCATTCCCTCTGTTTTTCTTTCTTTCTTTCTTTTTTTGTGGGGGAGGGTGGGGAGATGTACACAAAAACACTAAGGAATATATAATAATTTAAACAACCAAAGGACACATTCTGCAAGCCTGCTTCCTGGCCGCCAGCACACAGTGCCTCTTACCATGAATCTAGAATCCTCAGTTGCTAGCCTCTCCATGTCCTCATCTCTGCCTCCAACCCTGGTGTCACTGCTTCTCTAGATAGGGTCCCACATTCCACTCATGTGCTTCTCTCTTGTTGGTCCTAGGGTCCTCTGTTTCTGGACTGTAAGATTATCTACTCCCCTGTTTTTGTTACAAAACTTCTACCTTTACAGTTGTGACAGGGTTAGTCATAACAGTTACTCACTATTGAATCATAAGAACCTTATCCCATCTCTTTTTCACCAAACCCGTCTGGACAAGATGAAAACTGTTCAGTGGGGGAACTCCTTATTTTTTTTTAAAGATTTTATTCTGAATTAAGTGATAGTTTACAGGACAGATCGTCAGTTTTGCATTCAGGTAATAGTATTTTGTGTCACTGCAATGGTTACATTCCCCTCCATACACCATTGTAATAGTATTTGCCTCTGTCATCTCTCTCTCTTTTTTTCTATATACACAAATCATACAGAAAATACGTATTTGTTTCAACGACCAAAAGGCACATTTTGCAAGCCAGCCTCCTGCCCACAGGCACACAGTCTTTCTCATTCCATGGGTCTAGAGTCCTTAGCTGCTCTCTCTCTCTCTGTGCCACCACTCCTGATTCTGTCTTTGGTGCCACTGCTTCTCTGGTTAGGATCCCATGCTCTGTTTATGCTCTTCCCTCTTGATGGTCCTACAGTCCTCTGTTCCTGGAATGAAAGATTAACTACTCTCCCCTTTTTTGTTAGTCATGATAGCAATTACTAGTGAATCAAAAAACTCCTATCCCCATCCTCCCCCATCCCCTTTCAACCAGACCCATCTAGGCAAGATGAAAACTATTCAGTGGGAATTCGACCCTACACCCCTTGCTCTGAAACTAAGCACCCACTTGAAAACTTGGAAGCCAGCCACTTGGTACCTTTATAGCCATTCCATTGTTTTCTTTGTTTTTAAGGTTTTATTGTAAATTAAGTGTTAGTTTACATTTACACTCACCCTCTCGAATTCGTTCATTGCAATGGCTATAATCCCTTGCATGCTTCTTCATTCAACAGTATTTGCTTCCATTCCCTCTGGAATATACAATCATTCAAACAGTGAAAGGGCACACCCTGCAAGCCTGCCCCCTGGCTGCTAGCACATATCCCCTCTCCCTCCATGAGTCTTGCTAGAGTCTTCAGCTGCTCTCTCATGTCATCATCTCTGCCTCCATCTCTGGCATTGCTGCTTCTCTGGGTAGGGTCCCACACTCCACTCCTGCTCTTCTCCCTCGATGTTCCCAGGGTCCTCCACTCCGGGACTGTAAGCTCGACCACTCACCCCTTTTTGCTACAAAACTTCTACCATTACAGTTATGACAATTGCAGTTGATCATGTTAACAGTTACTCACTATTGAATCATGAGAATCTTGTCCCCATCTCCTTTTACCAGACCTGTCTAGACAGACTGAAAACCACTCAATGGGGATTCTACCTTCCCACCGCACACTCTGAATGTAAACTCTCTCTTGAAAACTTGTAAGCCAGTCACTTCATGCCTTTGTTGTTGTTGTTATGTGCCGTGGAGTTGGTTCTGACTCATAGCGACCTTGTACAGGGTTTCCGAGGCTGTAAATCTTTACAGGAGCAGAAAGCCTCATCTTTCTCCCACGGAACAGCTGGTAGTTTTGAACTGCTGACCTTAAGGTTTGCAGCCTGATTCGTAACCACTAAGCTACTAGAGCTCCTTACAGCCCCCCCATTTTAGGTAGCCAGTGTCTAAGTTGCCCATCCCTATCAACCCTGTGTACAAGAGAGCATGGGAATAATCCTGACTGTAAAGATTCTTTACTTCTTGGTTGGTATTTTAAGCTACTACATCCATAAGTATAGGTCAAGTTCATTAGATTGTAGTGATTTACACTTATTATCTCTTTTCCTTCCTCTAGTCAGGTTCTGAACATCCAGCCACTGAAGCTAGGTCCAATACCCGCTCCATTTTGATAGCCAGTGTCTAAGTTGCCATACCTATTAACCCTGTGTACTGAGGGGAATACGCTTGATCCTTGATGTGAAGACTCCTTTCCTTTTGGCTAGAGTTTTGAACAACTACATCCTAATCAAAGGTCAGATTCATCAAATTTACACTTGCCTTCTGTATCAAATTTCTTTATCTTCCTCTAGTCAAGCCATTCAAGTTAGATCAAATGGGTACTCTCTGCAAGTTTGGGCGTTGTTGCACGCCTTCCCCCAGCTCTAGGTTCCAGTGATTAGGTCAGTGTCCTCTTCTCTCTCTCATCTCAAGGTTAACTGGTTTCTATGGAGCATGGTCGAACTCAGCCCATATTTTCATTACTGCCTTTCCCCCACTTCTACTCGCAAGTAGACCAAGGTGGTCACCAGTGAGCCTACAAGCCTGCTTGTGTGTTCCATTTCAGTTTCAATTTTGAAAGGGGGTTTACTCTGATGTGCTGACTTTTCTTGCCTTGATGGCTCCTAGGGGAACAGCTTACTTATTCAAATAGTATGCTTTTTTTTTTTTCTCTTTAAATCTGCTGGTCTTTCTTTCAAGAAGTATCTTCTGCTCAGGGTTGGTCTGCATGCCTTTTCAAGTGGGAATGTCCCACCTTTTGAGTTTCTTTTTGTTGTTGTTAAATCCCATCGAGTCTGTTGCGACTCATAGTGACCCAGTATACGGCTTTCAAGGAGTGACTGGTGAGTTTGAACCACTGACCTTGTGGTTCAAACCAACCTTGCGATCCTGCGCTTATCCTACAGCACCACACCAGGACCTCTCTTTTGAGTAATAAACTATAAAAACATGGGTTTTGATGTTTCCTAACACATTAAGAAGCTAAAGCAAATGGAAGAATTGAAGAGGTCCAAGAGCGGAACAGAAACTTTCAAAGATCAGCTTGAGAAGATAAAACCAAATACTATACTAAAATATGCAAAGATTTGGAATTAGAAAACCAAAAGGGAAGAACATGGTCAGCATTTCTCAAGCTGGGGGAACTGAAGAAAAACTTCAAGCCTCGACTTTTCGTTATTGAAAGATTCTCTGGGCAAATTATTGAATGATGCAGAATGCATCAAGAAAAGATGGAAGGGAATACACAGAGCAATGGAACAAAAAGAAAAGGGTAAAGTTCAACCATTTCAAGAGGTACCATATGAACAAGAGCCAATGATACTCAGGGAGGAAGTCCAAAGTGCATTGAAGGAATTGGCAAAGAATAAGGCACCAGGAATTTATGGAATAAAAATTGAAATCTTTCAAGAAAGCAAGGCAGCACAGGAGGCACTCACTCATCTCTGCCAAGATATTTGGAAGACAATTATCTGGCCAACTGATTGGAAGAGATCCATATTTGGGCCCATTCCAAAGAGAGGCGACCCAACGGAATGCGGAAATCATCTGACAATCTCTTTGATATCTCAAGCGAGTAAAGTTTTGCTAAAGGTAATACAGAAACGGCTACAATCATACATTGACAGAGAACTTCCAGAGGTTCAAGCTGGATTCAGAAGAGGCCGTGGAACGAGAGATATCATTGCTGATGTCCGATGGATCTTGGCTGAAAGCAGAGAACATCAGAAAGATGTTTACTTATGCTTTATTGACTACGCAAAGGCTTTCGATTGTGTAGATCATGACAAGCTATGGACAACATTGAGAAGTATGAGTATTCCAGAACACTTAATTGTACTTCTGAGAAATCTGTACCTGGACCAAGAAGCAGTTGTTCGAATAGAGCATGGGAACACTGAATGTTTTAAAAATTGGGAAAGGTGTGCGACAAGGTTGTATTCTTTCACCATACTTATTCAACCTGTATGCTGAGCAAATAATCAGAGAAGCTGGGTTCTATGAAGAAAAATGTGGCATCAGGATTGGAGGAAAACTCATTAACAACCTGTGATAATGCAGATGATACAACCTTGCTTCCTGAAAGTGAAGAGGACTTGAAACATTTACTTCGGTATGGATTGCATCTCAATGTCAAGAAAACAAAAATCCTCATCACTGGACCAATAAACAACATTCTTATCAATGGAGAAAGATTGAAGTTGTCAAGGACTTCATTCTTCTTGGATCAACTATCAACACTTATGGAAGCAGCAGTCAAAAGATCAGACGGTGTATTGCATTAGGCAAATCTGCTTCACAGGAACTTTTTAAAGTGTTGAAGAGCAGAGATGTCAGCTTGAGAACTAAGGTGCGCCTGACCCAAGCCATGGTGTTTTCAGTAGCTTCATATGGATGCGAAAGCTGGACAGTGAATAAGGAAGATCATAGAAGAATTGATGCCTTTGAGTTGTGGTGTTGGAGGAGAATACTGAAGGTGCCATGGACTGCCAAAAGAACCAGTAGATCTGTTTTGGAAGAGGTGCAGCCAGAGTGCTCCTTGGAGGCCAAGATGGCTAAGCTTCGTCTCTCCTACTTTGGACACATTGTCTGGAGAGAACAGTCACTGGAGAGGATGTCATGCTGGGTAAGATGGAGGGTCAGAGAAAAACAGGAAGACCCCTAACAAGATGGATTGACCAGGTGGCATCATTGATGGATTCAAGTGTGGCAGCAGCGGTAGTGAGGTTGGCCCAGCCAGGATCGGACATTGTTTCATTCAGCTGTACATGGGGTCATTACGAGTAGGTTCTGACTCGATGGCACCTGACAACAACAACAAGAACACATTAAGATAATTATGAAAATAAAAGATGACCTTATCCAACCTAAAAAAAGGACTCGTGGTGGCATAGTGGGTTACACATTGCTCTGCACTAACCACAAGTTTCAACACCCCCACCCCACCCCCGCCCCCAGCCGCTCCAAGGGAAAAAGATGAGGCTGGCTGCTCCCACAGAGATTCACAGGACACCTTAGGGAGCTGTTCTGCCCGTTCCTGCAGTGTTGCTAAGAGTCCGAAGTCATTCAATGGCAGTGGGTTGGCTTTGGCTCCACAGTTTCTTTCGCAGAGTTAAGAGCACAAAGATACACATTCCTTAAAATTCAGAGCCACTCAGTAGTTGTGGATTTATGGAGAGCTTACAAAAAATGCCAGTAAGAACTGGGGAATCAGGCAAAGCATTATTTCCTTAAGAATTAATGTATAGAGAAAGGAATAGTCAGAAACATCACCACAGAAAGCTTGTAAGTCTGTCTTCTGCCTATAACTGATTGGAATACCTAAAATGGGGCTACAACATGCCCAGTGAAGGAGGCTTCCTGCGGCACCTTTGCAATACATAAGACTATAGGTAGAAGCCTGAACCCCATCCAGATCTCCAGAGATGGGCAATTCCCACTTGAAAGGACGAGCAAACCAGCCTGGAGCAACTAAAAGAACAGAAGATACTTCTTGAAAGAAAGAACTACAGAAAAAATACAAAACAATAGAGGCAGATGGACTGTTACGACAACAACAATCAAACTGCTTGCCCAGGAAACATCAAGGCAAGTGGTCGGGTCCCCTTAATGCAAACCCCCTTCTTCCAAGACTAAGACTCAACTGAAATACGCGCTCTGATTGGTGATCACACGCATCGCCGGTAGGGGGAAGTGGGGTAAAAGCAAGAATGAAGCGGCAAGCTAAGCCCTACAATGTTTGGTGGGCTTCTGTGGACCCAGATGGGGACCTGGTTGGCCAGCAGTGTGGGGAGACCTGGGGAATCCTGGGCCCAGAGTCAGCAGCGTGGCCACAGAGGACTAGAGTGGAGAGTGAAGCTACCAGCTGATAGGAAGAGAGGGCATA
>NW_006408558.1:22060169-22110656 GCF_000296735.1 Chrysochloris asiatica
TTATAGGGTATACCCTTTGGTGGGTTGATGATGCATGGAGGGGATTGGAACCATGGAAATCAAACGATGTACGGTGGAATGAATGTAAAACTAAAGTTCTCTCATGTAAAATATCACAGACACTACTGTTGTTGTTCAGTGCCATGGAGTCCGTTCCGACTCATAGCAAACCCTATACAGGGTTTCTGAGGCTGTAAATCTTTATGGGAGCAGAAAGCCTCATCTTTCTCCCACGAGCAGCTGGTAGTTTCGAAATGCTGACCTTGTCGTTCGCAGCCTGATTTGTAACCACAGCACTTAATTTTGAAGTCCTGGTGTGATACTGCAGGATAAGCACTGGACTGCACCGTCAATTTGAACCACAAGGTCGGCAGTTCAAACTCACCAGCTGCTCCTGAGAAACCCTATACAGGGTCGCTATGAGTTGGAAATGACTCAGCAGCACTTAACAAGCACTTAACTTAATCTTGAGCTACTTTGATCTTATTAGTAAGAAGGAGCTGTAAAACACTCACCTACAGTTGTTTTTGAGCTTATCTCCAGGACCTGTCAGGCAAGATTCCTAATCTTTTGTAAACTTCAGTTTCTTTATTTCCTAAATGAGGCAATGCTATGTACTTAATAGGGTTGTTCTGTAGGTTCTGTAGGTGGGTTTCTGTAGGGTAAACAGTGGACCACAGGTCAGTTTGAACTACAAGGTTTGTGGTTTAAACCACCAGCCATTTCTTGGAAGCCCTATACAGGGTTGCTATGAGTACAAATCGACTCCATGACAGTTAACAATAACAGGGTTGTTCTGAGGATTAGATAAGATAATGTATGTAAAAGGCCTAGTACCAGGCAGTTAGAAAGAACCCTATTTAAGTGATAGCTGTTCAAGTTATTTACTTTGCTTTTATGCATATTAGCCTTTGAGCTCATTTTTATAACTGAGTGTTGATCTATGTGCTATGAAAATACTCTTTTAATAATATTGATTGATTTCTGCAGTGATAGCCCAGAAATGACAATATTCATATTGTCTGTGGCAGGGAACTAGATACAGAGGGGAGGATGGGAAATGACTTTTTTCCTAGTGTTTTTTTTTTTTCTTTAACCATTTCAGCGGTGTATTGCATATATATGTGTGTGTGCATATAGATTATTTTTTCATTCTTTCTTTGTAGATTCTAGTAGCTTTATTTCATTGAGGTATGTGATTGTTGCTAACTGCCATTGAGTTGGTTCCAACTCTTAGTGACACTGTATAGGGTTTCCAAGGGGTGGCTGGTGGATTTGAACACCAAACCTTGTGCTTAGCATTTAGGTGCTTACCTTACAGCACCATACCAGGACCTTTTATGGAGGTACAGCACACATGAAAAAGTAGTGGTTACGAATCGGGTTGCGAACCTCAGGGTCAGCAGTTTGAAACTACCAGCTGTTCCGCAGGAGAAAGATGAGGCTTTCTGCCCCTGTAAAGATTTACAGCCTCAGAAACCCTGTTCAGGGTCACTATGAGTCGGAACCGTCTCCACGGCACGTAACAACAACAACAACAACTGTAATTTTAAGATCAGCTTGATAAATTTTCACATATGCATGTTGTTGTCAGGGGCTGTGTTGAGCTGTGATTCATTAGCGACCCTGTGTACAACAAGCAGACTCAAACACTGCCTGGCCCTTCACCATACTTACAGTTCGTTGCCATGGTTGAGCCCATTGTTCAGGCACAAGTTGAAGCTATCTTGTTGAGGGTCTTCCTCTTTTTTCACTGACACTGCTTTATTTACCAAGCATCTATATAAAGACCACCTGGATCAAGATGCAGACGGTTTCCAGTAGCTACACGGCACCCTCATCCTTTCTAGTCAGTACCCCTCCCAACAGAGTGACACTTTTCTGACTTCTGTTACTCTGTACCTACCAGTCTCCATGATAAGCACTAGACTGTGAACTGCAACTCCCTCTTGAGCCCACTAGCTGCTCCTCAGGAGAAAGATGAGGCTTTCTGCTCCTGTAATGATTTATAGCCTTGGAAACCCTATGCTGTTGTTAAGTGCTGTGGGGTTGGTTCTGACTCATAGCAAAGCTGTATTGGGTTTCCGAGGGCTGGCTGGTGGATTTGAACTGCTAACCTTTTTGTTAGTAGTCCATGCTTATCCTAAGCTCCACACCAAACTTTGGGAACCCTACATGGAGTCACTGTGAATTGGAACCTACTCAGCAGCACTTAACAACAGCAACAACAAATCACTTCCTTAGCTTTGCCTATTCTTAAACTTGATGTGAATGGAATCATGCATTATACAGTCTTTTTTAATGTCTTATTGTGAATTTTGTGATAGTTTACATGGGAGAACATTAGCTTTACATTCGTCCTATCGTATATCATTACATTGTCGTGGTTATAATCCCCTCCATGCGTCATCAACCAAACAAAGGGTATACACAACAAGCCTGCCCTGCACACACACCCCCCCCTCCCCCCCATCAGTCCATGTCATCGTCTCTGCCTCTATCTGTGGCGTCACTGTTTCCGCTCTTTTCCCTTGATGGTCCCAGGGACCTCCGCTCCTGGACTGCAAAGTCAACCACTTCCCTCCTTTTGCTACAAAACATCTAACTTTACATTTCCAACCCTCACAGTCAGTCCTGATAGTAATTATTCACTATTGTACCACATGAGTGCTATCCCAATCTCTTTTCATCAGCCCCACCCAGACAGATTGGATACTACTCAGTGGAGATTCTACCTTCCTCCGTGCCCTCTAGATCTAGGCTCCCTCTTGAAAGCTTACATTATACATTCTTCTATCTGGCTTCTTTTGCTCAATTTAATGACTGTCTGAGGTTTATTAATCCATGCTGTTGATCCATTTAGACTGTTTGTTCTTTCACTGCCTTATAAGATTTCATTGTAGCAATACACAGTAAAAAGCTGGGAAAGTCAGAACCTTTATATATAAGGTGGAAACCTGTCAGAGAAGGAAAACTTAAATGGTTTCACTAAAATAAACAACAAAAAAGGTACCACACCCTGTCAAAGGCAGAAAACTTTGAGAGACCCAGAAAATCAAGACAGTTCCATCCAGTCATTGCTCTTACAGGCTTCATTGTATCACAGTCCTTTACTCCTGTGTCGGTGGACGTTTGGGTTACTTCAAATTTTGGATGTTTTCAATAAAACTGATGTGAGCAGTCTTGTATACATCTCTTGGTGAACTTATACATCCATTTATCTTAGATTTACACCTATGAGCGGGTTTGCTAGATCACAGATGTATTTGATTTCAGTTGTTGTTGTTGTACCAACCCATAGCGACCTTATGCACAGCAGAACGAAACACTGCCTGATCCTGGGCCAACCTCACTACTGTTGCCACGCTTGAGTCCATCAGTGCTGCCACTTGGCCAATCCATCTCCTTGGGAGTCTTCCTCTTTTTCTCTGACCTTACCAAACATGATATCCTTCTCTAGCGACTGGTCCCTCCTGACAGTATCTCTGAAGTATGAGAGATGAAGTTTGGCCATCTTGGCCTCCAAGGAGCACTCTGGCTGCCCTACTCCCAAAACGGATCTATTGGTTCTTTTGGCAGCCCATGGCACTTTCAATATTATTCTCCAGCACCATAACTCAAAGGCATCAATTCTTCTACAGTCTTCCTTATTCACTGTCCAGCTTTTGCATGCATATGAGGTTATTGAAAATACCATGGCTTGGGTCAGGCGCACCTTACTCCTCAAGCTAGCATCTTTGCACTTTAACACTTTCAAAAAGTCTTGTGCAGATTTGCCTAATGCAATACGTCGTTTGATTTCTTGACT
The DNA here is from genome assembly GCF_000296735.1 of Chrysochloris asiatica. NCBI lineage: Eukaryota > Metazoa > Chordata > Mammalia > Afrosoricida > Chrysochloridae > Chrysochloris > Chrysochloris asiatica. The sequence goes on from NW_006408558.1 coordinate 22,063,978, forward strand.
GCTGTTCTGTGAGTGTTGATAGTTGATTCAAGAAAAATGAAGTCCTTGACAATTTCAATCTTTTCTCTGTTGATAAGAATGTTGTTTATTGGTTCAGTGGTGAAGATTTTTGTTTCTTTACATAGAGATGTATTCCATACTGAAGGGTTTTAAGTCTTCTTCCCTTTCAACAAGCAAGGTTGTATCATCTGCATATCGCAGGTTGTTAATGCGTCTTCCTCCAATCCTGATGCCATGTTTGTCTTCACATAACCCAGCTTCTCGGATTATTTGCTCTGTATACAGGTTGAATAAGTATGATGAAAGAATACAACCTTGTCACACACTTTTCTTAATTTTTTCACATTCAGTGTTCCCATGTTCTGTTCGAACAATTGTTTCTTGGTCCAGGTACAGATTCCTCATGAGCACAATTAAGTGTTCCAGAATACTCATACTTCGCAATGTTGTCCGTAGCTTGTCATGATCCACACAATTGAAAGCCTTTGTGTAGTCAGCAAAGCACAGGTAAACATCTTTCTGATATTCTCTGCTTTCAGCCAAGATCCATCGGATATCAGCGATGATATCTCTTGTTCCACGGCCTCTTCTGAATCTGGCTTGAACATCTGGAAGTTCTCTATCAACGTATGATTGTAGCCGTTTCTTATTACCTTTAGTAAAATTTTACTTGCATGGAATATCAAAGAGATTGTCTAATGATTTCCGCATTCCATTGGGTCACCTCTCTTTGGAATGGGCACAGATATGGATCTCTTCCAATCAGTTGGCTAGATAATTGTCTTCCAAATTTCTTGGCAGAGATGAGTGAGTGCCTCCTGTGCCGCCTCACTTTCTTGAAAGATTTCAGTTTTTATTCCATCAATTCCTGGTGCCTTGTTTTTTGCCAATTCCTTCAAAGCACCTTTGATACAAAGATTCCTTCAGTATCATTGGCTCTTGATCATATGGTACCTCTTGAAATGGTTGAACATTAACCATTGCCTTTTGTTACAGTGACTCTGTGTATTCCTTCCATCTTCTCTTGATGCTTTCTGCATCATTCAGTAATTTGCCCAGAGAATCCTTCAGTAATGGATGTTGAAGCTTGAATTTTTTCTTCAGTTCCGCCAGCTTGAGAAATGCTGAGTTGTTATGCCCAGAATTCGGGGTCCTCAAAGACTGACCACCAAGGAGCTGTCGCTGATGCAAATACATAAGGGTTGTTTATTCAAGCTCGAGCTCGGACTCCACCTGCATCCGACACAGCGGATTAGGGATAGATCCCCGAACCCTTTGTCTGTGGGGTTTTTATAAAGTTTTCAAACAAGCTTGGGTTTCTCAGCTTTACAATTTTTGGATTGGTTAACAATTGGCAAACTATGAGATGTTACAGTTTAATTGGTCAGGACTGGTGGTCTTTGTTCTTAGGCTAGGGCAAAGGAAACATCTGGCATCTGGCCTTGAGCTGCCTGGCTATTTATACATATATCATTTTCTTGGAGCTAGATGTGCTAAAGCTTATATACAAAATGGATTCTTCTCTTTGGTCCTACAGAGTGTGTTCTTCCTTTTTGGTTTTCTGATTCCAGATCTTTGCATATTTTGTTGTAATATTTGGCTTTATCTTCTCGAGCTGATCTTGAAATTTTCTCTTCAGCTCTTGGACCTCCTCATTTCTTCTATTTGCTTTAGCATCTCTATGCTGGAGAGCAAGTTTCAGTGTCTCTTCTGACATCCATTATGACCTTTTCCTTCTTTCTTATTTTCTCAATAACTTTTTGCTTTCTTAATGTATGATGTTCTTGATGTCATTCTACTACTCTTCTGATCCTCGGTCTTTAGTGTTTAATTGTATCAAATCTGTTCTTCAGATAATCTCCAAATCAGGTGGGATACATTCAAGGTCATATTTTGGCTTTTGTGGACTTGTTTTCATTTTCTTCAGCTTCAGTTTGAATTTGCATAAGAGTAATAGATGATCTGTTCCACAGTCTGCCCCTGGCCTTGTTTTCACTGATGATGGAGCTTATCCACCATCTCTTTCCGTAGATGTAGTCAATTTGATTTCTATGTATTCCATCTGGTGAGGTCCATGTGTATGGTTGTCTCTTATGCTGTCTAAGAAAGTATTTGAAATGAACAAATCATTGATTTTGCAGAATTCTATCATGCTATCTCTAGCATCCTTTCTATCACCAAGGCCATATTTTCCAACTACTGATCCTTCCTCTTTACTCCCAACCTTTACATTCTAATCACCAGTAATGATTAATACATCTTGATTGCATGTTTGAAAAATTTCAGATAGAAGAAGTTGGTAGAATTCTTCTATTTCATCCTCACTGGCTTTAGTGTAGGCACATGGATATTATATCACAGACAGCGTTGTACCTCATGACTGATCTGGAGATGTTCTTTTTGACAATGAATGTAACTCCATTCCTCTTCAGTTTGTCATTCCCTCCATAGATAATGCCTAACAGTTTTTCAAATAGAAAATATGTATCTATTCATGTATAAGAGTACCCGTTATCCAGAACCTTTCCCAGAGTTGGTATTGCTAGTCTTAAAAATTTGCCCTTCTGATGGGCACATTATGGTATCACATTCTGTTTTGAATTTACCTTTCCCTGGTAAACAATAACATGGCCGTGTTTTCATGTAATTATTGGTCATATGAATATCTTTTTTTTTTTTTTTCTTGTTTGTGAGTAATTATTGGTCATATGAATATCTTTTTTTTTTTTTTTTCTTGTTTGTGAAGTGCCTGCTCAAAGTCTTTTGCTTATAATTTAAATAAAGTTGTTTGTCTTTTTTCTACTGTCTTCTGTTTTGATTCTGGATATAAACCCTGTGGGTATAAGTGTTGTGGATGTTTTCTCCTAGTTATGACGTATGTTTTTAGTCTCTACATGTTGTGTTTTAATGAGCAACTTTAATGAACAATTCTTAATTTTATTTTGTTTTACAGCTAATATAGTTATTTTTGTGCTCATAACAAACTTTGCTCAGAATATAACAATCCTATTTTACATATGGGAAATAAAGGATCTTAGTTGATTTGCATAAGTTCACCCCATTATTAAGGAATATATGTGAGATATGAACTCTGGCCTGATTAAAAAGAAAATGTTTTTTTTTCTACTATATCAACTCACTTTCTCTTGATAAAATGAGGAAAGTAGTATAAGAACAAAGGAAAAAGTCAACTAGTGCTTGTGAGTCAGCATAAACTGGATATGGAGGAACGTCAAAAAACTCATGAAAAAATTCCCTTGTCTTTTAACAATTCTGAATTTTAATGAAGTCTAATTTGTCATCATTTTCTTTGAAGGTTAGTGTTTTTGTGTCCTCTAGAATAACTTTTTGCTCTCTACATATTCACAATAATGTATTTTTAAAAAGTATTTGAAACTGACTAATTTTTCTTCTAGGAATTTTTTAATTTCACATTTTATTTTTTCTGTTACCCAGTAGTTTTTAAGCAAGGGTGTGTTACTCAATTTCCATGTATTTGTTTTTCCCACCTGATTTTCATATTATTGACACTTGCTTTTACAGTACTGTGATTCAGGAAGATGCTTTGTATGATTTCAGTGTTTTAAGGTTTACTGAGGCATGCTTTGTGGTCTAACACAGGATCTATTTTGGAGAATGTTCCAGGTGCACTGGAAAAGAATGTGTATTGCATTTTTTAATTGGATGGAGAGTGTTCTGTATATACTCTGAGGTCAAGTTTGCTGATTGTATTAACAAGGTCTTTTGTGACTTTACTGAGTCTCTCTATTGTTCTTCACTGAACGTGGTGTGTTAGTCTCCTACTGTTATTGTGGAGTTGTCTGTTTCTCTTTTCACTTCCGTTAATGTATCTGGGGACCCTTCCGTTGGGTACATAGATATTTATTATGGCTATGTCCTCTTGTTGGATTGACCCTTAATTAAATCTCATTATATAATACCTGCCCTTGTCTCTTATGCTGTTTTTTTGCCTTGAAGTCTGTATTATTAGAAATTAATATTGCCACTCCTGCTCTTTTTTTGGGTTGCCATGAGCCTGGTATCTTTTTTTCCATCTTTTGATTTTTAGTTTATTTTTATCTCTATGTCTGAGGTAAATTTCTTATGCACATTGATGGGGCCTGTTTTCTTATGCAGTCTGCCCCTCTCTTTTTCTTGACTGGTGCCTTTAATCGGTTTACATTCAGTGTAATTAATGGTGGGTGTACGCTTGTTGCTGTCATTTGTTTTGTATTTTTTATTGTGATGTTGATGATTTCTGAGACTACATTTTTGTGTCTGCATCAATACAGGTGATGCCATGGAGTGCAGAAAGCCTGGCCCAGTGCAGGTGGTTTGTGTTCACAAAGAACAGCATTCCTTTGAACTGGAGGAGAAAGCCTTGGCCAGTGTCCTGTTGCAGGACCACATCCGCGACCTTGATGTGGTAGTGCTGTCAGTGGCTGGTGCCTTCCGAAAGGGCAAGTCCTTCTTCCTGGACTTTATGCTGCGATACTTATATTTTCAGGTAAGGTAGGATTTTTTCATTTTAGAAAATGAGACTTCTAATGTTCCAAAATGCTCATGTATTATCCTTGATATGTAAATGTACTCATTGAAGATCTAATAGAAATTTCTTATCTCTTGCAGAAGGAAGGTAGTCATTCAAGTTGGTTGGGGGACCTGGAAGAACCATTAACTGGATTTTCATGGCGAGGAGGCTCTGACCCAGAAACCACTGGGATTCAAATCTGGAGTGAAGTTTTCACTGTGGAGAAGCCAGGTGGGAAAAAGGTAAGGAAGAAAAAATTAACAAATGAGCAACAACAACAACAACAAAAGTCAAAGAAGTTTTTCTGTGTTTTGTGTTAATCTAGTATAAACAGATGGAAAGTACATAGTCAGTTTTTACAAAAGTGATAAAAGTGCATGGTTTATAAAAAGAATGTTGTTGATAAGTGCTGTCAAATCGGTTCCGACTCATAGCGACGCTGTAGAGGGTTTCTGAGGAGTGACTGGTGGGTTTTAGCCACCGACCTTGAGGTTCAAACTGACCTGGCAGTTTGGTGCTTCTCCTACAGCACCACACCAGGACTCCAGTATAAAAAGAACACGTGAATGTGATTTAAATGTCAAAAAAGCATTGTAAGAGCTGAGAACAGGGAGTAGCTACGTTCTGTTGGCAGTTGTCATTGCTTTCACCTTTTTTAGATGTTCATTGTGCTCTTTATCTTACTCCTGTCCAGGTACCATAGGTCTGGTTGCTATTGTTTGGGGACTGAACAGGGAAAGGGGCCTAGTCATTCACTCGCTCCAACAAGTATCAGTAGGGCAGTTATTTACTCTAGTAACCTGCAGTTGCAGAGCCGTGTGATTCAGCCTCTCCGTAAATGCTTTGTGAGGGTTGACAGGGCCAAGTCCTATAGCTCTTCAAGTGAGGAAGGGACTTGGGAGTATAATGGTTCCTTATAATACAGACACACACCCCTTCCTTCTGACTTTCTCCCTTACTTCAAGCATGCCTTCTCAGCCATTTGGACCTCAAATTTCTGAGTCTTTCCAGGGTTTAAGATTTTTTTGTGTGTGACCTATCTCCTCTTATCCTAGATTCCAGCTCGAGCAGATTGACTATTCTCCCTTTTAAAAACTTACTGTGGTTTGGGTGAAAGTTAACAGACCAAATTAATTTCTGTTCCGACAATGTATACAGTTGTGTGTGTATGTGTGTATGTGTCACGTTAGTTACAACACTTTTTCCTCTTCCTCCCTTGGGTTCCCTGTTTGCAGTCTTCCTCCTTTCCTGCCTTTTGAGCTTTGTGTATGTGCACATGCTGCTCTTTTGGTCTCTCTTGGCTGACTGTTTGGAGCATTCCCTTCTTCAGGTATTATTGTACACATGGTATAAAGGTTTGAACTCCCCTTCCTCCTCTTCAGGCTCACTCTCAGCTTTTTCCTAAATGCTAAATGAATTAGTATTTTGAAAATTGGAGAGTGTATACATATATGTCTTGATGGATGTTTCCTATGGCTTCCTTTATTTTTCCTTGTAAATTTGTGGCTTTTAAATTATATTTCTCTCTTTTTGAAAGTTTTTAGGAAGGAGGTATGTTGAAATACCCTAAAAACATATGTAGTATAATGGGAGTATTGACACTTTTTAAAAAAACTAGAAACTTGAAGACTAAGGAGTTATATTTAATATACCATTGGAAGCTTTAATGGAAAGGATCTTTAATATCATTTTATTCAACCTTTGAGTTTGTTTTTTTAAGGTAAAAATCTGTATTTTAATGTTAAATATTATTTTTAAATATTAGGCCAACATTGTGTCTGTTGAGTTGGAATATACTGAGGGCAGACTCTGCCTTAATTTAACCTGGTAAAGTATATACGAGGTACTCAGTGTTTGTTCAGTAGTTTCCCCCGTTTGCTTTCTTCTTCCCCTTATACTGAAACATCCAGAACAACTGATAAAAGATAAAGGCACTTACGATTTCCCTTTGTCTCAAATTGGACTCTCAATAACTTGAAGGCAAAGATCATGTTATTCATCACATTAGTTTCCGATACAAGGCCTGGCACATGGGAAGGTCTCAGAAACACTTGCTGTTGCTGAAAGAATGACTGAATAAATGAAGACCTGAGCAAGTGACCAATTTATCTTTAGATTGTTAATACACTTTTTTAATTAAGAGGTTCATTAAATCCATTCAGTTCTTGGCACACTGACTCAAGATGGGGGTAGATTGTTTTACATGGCAAAATAGGTAGAATAATATAGGTCAGGCTGTGGGATCTGATCATGAAAACATGGCAGCTCTTTAGGGTAGTCGTGTCCAAACCCATGGTTAGCTGACTGCCAATTCGAGTCCCAACACTAGCCTCAAATTTTACACTTTCTGGCCCACAGTTTCACTCTTTGGACTTTCTTCCTCTAAGATTTCCTTGGGTTCTGGTTTCTGTAGGGCTGTCCTCTGGGAATAAGTGATTTGGGGTCTCAGCAGTGAGCACTGGCTTGCTCTTTTTCCCTCTGTAGCTCCTCCCGCCGCCTTGCCTGCTGCTTACCCATGCAATCCCTGAAGGCCTTCACCTGTGACTGGCACTGCCGCCAATCCTGATGCTGGGCCATGCACTCCTGCACAGCATAATGGGAGGCAGCACAGCCTGAGTGGGAGATTAGCTGGTCCAGAGGATCCTCTTCCTCAGCCTCCTTCTTCACCTGCCAGGTATGGCCTCCAAGGCCTGAGGTTAACATCTTGGAGAAGCTCCGACAGGCTGGAGAAGAGAACTGGAGTGTATGTTCCTGCTCAGTGACATCCGTTTAGAGGCGGCACGGTTAGCCGTTTGAGTTTTCCAGTCCGTACTCCCAGGAATCGCGGCCTGCATCCTTTGAGTTTTTTAACTTTTTTTTTTTTTTTTTAACTATTATTTGCATTTTAAGCTTAATTTACTCCCTAACTTTAAGCTTTTGTTTGTTCTGGGATATCTTTTTCTCCTATGTAACCTCCTCTTCTGGTGTAGGAATACTTCGTTCTTTTTCAGTGAGGAGCATCTCATTGTGGCAGAGGGTTGATCAGCCATGAACTCTGTAAATACAGCAGTACATTTGGGAGCTTTGTTCACCTGGATGTGCTCAGTGACCACATCCTAACCCTTAAGTTCAGCATTGCTCTCTGCATTGTGAAGCATGTGCAGCAAAAATTCAGCACTCTTTGGGTCACTGACCCTGACCAACGGGACACATCTATCAACTCCACCTTTTTAATGTCAAAGCAACACACATTGCTTCTACCAAGTGACATCTTTCAAACACCTAGTGGCTTTTCAGATGTGCATACTCTTGTTGACCCACGCATTTCCACGCATTCTTAGAATGGATCCAGAGATTAAGCCACTTGACTTGCATGATTTTGTGAAGTTTTCTGGCTCAAGTAAGTAGTGAACCATGTTGCGAGATCACCTCAGTCCATTTACGAGAAGAGCTAATCTTTATTGAGATATAATTGAACTCCCCTTGAAATTCCATTTCTCTTACCTTTTCTGCTATTTTTGTCACACATTTTACTTTAATTACATTGTTTTTTGTTTTGTTTAAATAGTGAAATAAAAAATCTCTTAAAAGACATTTAAATAATAAAAAATTGTGCTCTATTCCTGTGTGTCAGTTCCTGTTTCCCTTTTCCTCTACCTGAAGGACTTCCTTTAATATCCATTGTTGTGCTTGTCTGCAGGTCATACATCCTTTCTACCTCAAATGTGTGAAAAAGTCTTCTACCTTTGTTTATGAAAGATACTTTGGCTGGATATAGAATTCTGGGTTTATCGTTTTTTTCAGTACTTGCTCTGCTATCTGTTTCCGACGAGAAATAGACTGTTCCTCATTTCTTTGGTTTTCTGTATGTGATGTCCTTTTTCCCCCGATTGCTTGTAGGAGTTCCTCTTTTGTCACTGTATTTGAGAAATTTGATTATATTATCCTGGTGTAGTTTTTCTTTGCTTCTTGTACTTGGTTATGTTGAACTTCTTTTATTTGCAGCTGTATAATTTTGATGAAATTTGGACATTTTTGAAACTGTTATTCAAAAAAATTTTTTTTTAATGTTTTATTGTGAATTATTTGATAGTTTCATGGGTAAACATTTGCTTTACATTCAACCTATCATATATCATTTCATTGCCATGGTTACAATCCCCTCCATGCATCATCAACCAACCAAAGGGTAGACCCTGCAAGGCTGTTCCCTGGTCATCAGCACACAGCCCCTCTCCCTCTCTGGGTCTGGAGTCCCCAGCCGCTCTATCTCTCCATGTCATCTTCTCTGCCTCCATCTCAGGCATCACTGCTTCTCTGGGTAGGGTCCCGTTCTCCGCTCTTCTCCCTTGATGGTCCCAGGGACCTCAGCTCCTAGACTGCAAAGTTAATCACGCCCCTCCTTTTGCTACAAAACGTCTACCTTTACATTTCCAACCCTCACAATCAGTCCTGATGACAATTATTCACTATTGTATCACAGGGGACCTATATGCATCTCCTTTCATCAGCCCCACCTAGACAGATTGTATACTACTCAGTGGAGATTCTACCTTCCTCCATGCCCTCTGGATCTAGGTTCCCTCTTGAAAGCTTATAAGCCAGTCACTTCTTGCCTTTGTAGCCCCCCCTACCCCCCACCCCCCATTTTGGGTATCTAGGCTCCCTCTTTTTTTTTTTTATGAGTTATTTGATAGTTTACATGGGAGAACATTAGTTTTACATTCATCCTATTGTATATTGTTTCATTGCCATGGTTATAATCCCCTCCATGCATCATCACCCAACCAAAGGATATATCCTACAATTCCCATCTCCCCCCCAACCCCCCCACTCGCCCCGGTCATCAGCACACAGTCCCTCTCCCTCTCTGGGTCTAAAGTACCCCCAGCTGCTCCATCTCTCCACATCATCACCTCTGCCTCCATCTCAGGCATCACTGCTTCTCTGGGTAGGGTCCCGCTCGCTCTTCACTCTTCTCCCTTCATGGTCCCAGGGACCTCTACTCCTAGACTACAAAGTTAATCACGCCCCTCCTTGCTACAAAATGTCTGCCTTTACATTTCCAACCCTCACAATCAGTCCTGATAACAGTTATTCACTATTGTATCACAAGAGACCTATCCGCATTTCCTTTCATCAGTCCTGCCTAGACAGATTGGATATTACTCAGTGGAGATTCTATCGTCCTTTACGCCCTCTGGATCTAGGTTCCCTCTTGAAAGCCAGTCACTTCTTACCTTTGTAGTTTCCCCCCATTTGGGTAGATAATGTCCAAGTTGCCCATCCTTGTCTACCCTCTGTATCAAGGGGGTGGGAATGATCCTCACTGTAAAGATTTGTTCCCTCTCTTGAGCTGCTGCATCCATAGGTGTAGGTCAAGTTCATCAAATTGTATCACATTACTCTTTTTGCCTTTTTTGATCTTATTCTAGTTGAGCTCTGATCATCCAGCCATTGAAGCCAGTCAAATGGGTATTATCTGCAATTGTGGGTGTTCTTGTGCATATGCCCTCACTTCTTATCAGCTGGATGTTTCACTCTCTACTCTAGTCCTCTGTGGCTATGTCACTGACTCTAGGCCCAGGAGTCCCCAGGTCTTGCCATACTGCTGGCCAAACAGGTCTCCACCCGGGTTCACAGGAGTCTATTGAACGTGGTAGGACTTAGCTCACAGCTGCTGTTTTCCCTCACTTCCCCTTATCGATTCACCAGTCAGAGCACATATCTGCTTGTGTATTCCCCATGAGTCTTAGTCTTGGAAGGGGGTTTGCCCTAAGGGGACCCTACCACTTGCCTTGATGTGTCTTGTGAGCATCTTGCTTGTTCTTGTAGTAATCAGTCGGACTGCCATTATTGTTTTTTATTTTTTATTTTTATTTTTCCTGTGGGTCTTTCTTTCAAGAAGTATCTTCTGTTCTAGCCATTCCAGGCTGGTCTACTTGTCCTTTCAAGTAGGAATTTTCCACCTCTGAAGATTCTGGATGCTGTTCAGGATTCCACCTATGGTCTTATGCAATGTAGAGGCTCTGCAGGAAGCCTCCTGCACTGGGCAGATTATAGCCCCATTTTAGGTATTCAAATCAGTTATAGGCAGAAGACAGACTTACAAGTTTTCTATGGTGATATTTCTGGCTATTCCTTTCTCTTCCCTTCAAGTGTCTATTTTATAATGGTATGCCAGGGAAACCAAGATTCAAAAGACAGTCAAAGGTTTGCTAAGTGGGACAGAGGTAAATAATGATGTATGCTCAACCTTGGAACAACAGGGCTCTGGGATACAAGGATTGAGACATAGTTGGAATGGGCAAAAGGGGGAAACAATGTTAAGATGCTTTTGAATACAAACTGTCAATTAGAGTTCCTTTCTGCATCCTCACCAGCATTTGGTGGCCAGTGTTTTGGTTTTTAGCCATTCAAAAAAGTATAGTGTTGTCTCATTATTGTTTTAATTTGCACTTCCCTAATGGCATATGAGGGAGTCCTGGTGTGACTCTGTGGGCTAATGTATCAGACTGCAAGGTTGGTGGTTCAAGCTCACCAGTTGCTCCTTGGAAACCGTATACAGGGTCGCTATGGATCGGAATTGACTCAACAGCGCTTAACAACACAACAACAATGGCATATGGAGTCCTGGTGTGGCTCAGTGGGGCAAAGCTATTTGAACCACAAGGTCAGTGGTTCAAGCTCACAAGCTGCTCCTAGAAATCCTATGCAGGGTCGCTATGGGTTAGAACCGACTCAGCAGCACTTAACAATGACAACAACAATGGCATATGATATTAAGCATCTTTTCATATGTTTATTTGCCATCTGTCTGTTTTCTTTGATGAGATGTCTGTTCAGATCTCCTGCCCACATTTTTATTGTCTTGTGTTGAGTGGTAAGTGTTCTCTATATATTTTGTAATATAAGTTCTTTATCAAATAATGTGTTTTGCAAATAATTCCCACCAATTTATGGCTTGTCTTTTCATTCTTCTTGAATCTGTTCATTTTTTTAGTTCTTACTTTTTCTGTTTCATTTTGAACAGTTTCTATTGTTAGGTCTTCAAGATAGCTTATCTTTCTACTGCCATGTTGACTCTGCCCAGTGTATTTTTTTGTTGCAGACATTGAAAACTTTTATCTCTAGGAGTTCATTTTTATATCTTTTAAGTCATTGGTTAACTTTTTGAATATATAGATAGAGTGTAGTTATATAGGATACGGTTTTGTTATTGTCTGTCAATTTTTCATGTCTGTGTCAGTTTGGAGTTGATTTTGTGTGTCCGTTCTGAGTTGATTTTGATTGAGTTTTCTCTTGTCTTGGTAATATTTTCCTGATCTGCATGCCTGAAAATTTTTGATTGGATGCCAGATGTGAGTTTTACCTCACTGGGTACTGGATATTATATTTCTATAAATATTCCTATAAAAATATGGTATACATACAAACTAGTTTCAACTTTATATATGTGTGTATTTGATCATGATATAAAATGTATTTCTTTCTTTGATTCTAGGTAACTGAATTTGACAACCACATAGAAGTGGCCAATTTCTACTTTTTTAGGCAAATTGTTCTTTCAAGTGGTTATGGCAGTTTGCTCTTTCACCATATGGTATTAGAATACCATATCCCTCCCAATGTCTGGTACATTAAGTATATATATGAACCTTCATTTTTCACCATATGGCATTAGAATACCATATCCCCCCAATGTCTGGTACATTAAGTATGTATATGAACCTTCATTTTTCAAACAGCTTCTTTTTGATATTTCCCCTTGATTCCTCTGTTTATCTTCACTTTTGTAGTGAACAAATGTGAGCATTGATTAGCTGTTTTTTAAAAACTGAGATAAAATTCTTATGCCATACAATTTATGATTTTTAATTGTGCAGTTCATTAGTTTTTAGTTTACTTGCAAGGCTGTCCGACTATTACCAACTAATTCCAGAACATTTTATCACCCCCAAAAGAAGCACTGTATCCATTAGCAGTCGTTTTCCAGTCTCCCGGTCCTTCAATGCTTGGCAACCACTAATGTACTTTCCTTCTTCATGGCTGGCTGCCTGCTCTGGATAGTTTGTACAAATGGAATTATCCAGTGTATATGCTTTGTGTCCCCCACTCAGCTCAGTTCCCTCAAGGCCCATTTGTGATGCACCATGTATTAGATCCTGGTGTGGCGCTGTGGGTTAATGTGCTAGACTGCAAAGTTGGTTTGAACTATAAGGTCAGTGGTTCAAGTTCACCAGCCACCTCTTGGAAACCCTATACATGGTCACTGTGGGTTAAAACCAACTTGATGGCACTTAACAACAACAACAACGTGTGTTAGTACTTTACTTCATTGTATGAGTGTACCTCATTTTATTTGTTCTTCAGCTGATGGTCAAGTTAAGTTCTTCAAAGGTCAAGAAAGAGCTATGTTGTGTTGTTGTTGCCGTCAAGTCAGTTCCAACCCATAGCAACCCTGTATAGGGTTTCCAGGGAGCGGCTTGTGAGCTTGAACTGCCGACCTTGCGGTTCAAAGCGGCTTTGCAGCCCAGCACACTAACACACAACACCACACCAGGACAGATCCTAAGAAAAGTCTGAGAGATGGAAACTGAAATAACGTTGATTATACTTTCTGACTATTAAGAATAATGTTCTTGATGAACGTGTGTGTACATTATGTGTGAACATGTTAGTTCTCTTGGCTGTATATCTAGGAGTGGCGTCTCTCAGTATTTCTAAGGTCACAAGGCTACTCCGTGTAACCTTTTGAGGAATTAATTACCAGACTGACTATTCCCTGAAGTGCTGTACTATCCGACATTTTACCAGCAAAGCACAAAGCTTTAACTGCTGCGCATTCTTGCCAACATTTGATATTATCTAACTTTTTTATTGTAGCCATCCTAATGTGTGTAAAGTGATATCTCATTGTGGTTTGATTTGTATTACCCTTAATAACTAATGATGTTGAGTATCATTTCATGTGTATATTTGTATATCTTTTTTGGAAAAATCTAAATCCTTTGTACATTTTTGTCTTTTTATTATATTGTAAATCATGTAATGCATTCTGGATCTGGACCTTTATTAGATGGTGTCTTTATAAGTATTTTCTCCCCTTCTGTAGATTGCCTTTTTGTTTTCTTGATAGTGTCCATTGAACCACAAAAGTTTAAAATGTGATGAAGTCTGGTATGGCTATTTTTTCTGTGGTTGTTTGTATGTTAGGTGTCATATCTAAGAAACCATTGCCTAATCCTAATGTAAATCTAGGTCACAGATTTTTCCTATGATTTCTTCTAAGATGTTTATAGTTTTAGCTTTTACATTTAGATATTTGATCCACTTTGAGTTAATTTTTGTATGTAGTGTGAGAAAAGAGTCTAATATTACTCTTTTGCATGTGATATCCACTTGTCCTAGCCATGATTATTCTTTTTTTTTTTAAGTTTTTATTGTGAATTATGTGATAGTTTACATGGTAGAACATTAGCCATTGGCTTTACATTCATCCTATGGTATTTCGTTTCATTGCCATGGTTACAATCCCCTCCAAATGGTACACCCGCCATGATTATTCTTGCTGCTCATTTAGTGTGGCAGTATCTCCATCATAAAATGGATTAAATTTGGTTAGGAGAGAACCTTCTATATCTGTCATTGGTGGTGGTGGTGGTTATGTGCTTTGGAGTCGGTTCCAACTCATAGCGACCCTGTACAGGGTTTCCGAGGCTGTAAATCTTTACAGGAGCAGAAAGCCTCATCTTTCTCCCACGGAGCGGCTGGTAGTTTCGAACTGCAGACCTTGCGGTTCACAGTCTGATTCGTAACCATTACGCTACCAGAGCTCCTTATGTCTGTCATTAGGTTTCAGTTTGGTGGTGGTTGGTGGTTATATGCTGTGGAGTCGGTTCTGACTCACAGCGACCCTGTACAGAGTTTCTCTGAGTCTGTAAATCTTTACGGGAGCAGAAAGCCTCATCTTTCTCCTATGGAGCAGCTGGTAATTTCGAACTGCTGATCTTGAGGTTCGCAGCCCGATTCGTAACCACTACGTTACCAGAGCTCCTTAGATTTTAGTATATTCAGGATAAAAACTTTGTTTGGTTTGGGCTTATATATCTCTCTTTTGCATAGGTTTCTTTTTTGCTTAAATTTATACCGTATCTCTTTTACCACAGTAATGTGTTTACTATGTGAAAATAAACTAACACTGTGAACAGTGGGACTAGAATTTAAACTGTTGATAATTACGTTATCATTTCTAAGACTAGAAATAGCTTCCAGTCGCTTCACTTGTACCTATTACCATAAATCTTATTTAAAACTTTACAAATTGTGGTGGTTTCCTGTTTGGCATTTCTCTTCTGGAACTCAGTAAAGCCTTACAGAAAGCTGGTCTGCTGGTTATTACAGTAAAGCATGTGTTGGCAAAGAGTCAGACACTCACTCACTGATGCGTTTACTCATCTTTCTGAACCTATTTCACCCAATCCTGGCTTGGACCTTATATGTTATGCATAAATTTGAAGTTTCATTTTTAAATATTAGTCCTGAAAGTTATAAAACTTGTGTAAAGATTGTAAGATACATACTGTATCTTATTTAACATCTTGCATGAGTCTCGCTTTAAGAGTGGGAGTGGGTAGATCCATTAGCCATTGTGGAAGGCATGAGGTTTCACGGAGCCTGGTGGGCGAAAGCACGGGACTGCAAGGTCAGTGGTTCAAGCTTACCAGCCGCTCCTCGGAAACCGTATACAGGGTTGCTGTGAGATGGAACCAACTGGACAGCACTTAACAACAACAGTTATATTTAATAGAATGAATTAGCCTAGTACTCCTTTCTTTCTTTTGGCATCTTTGATGTGCTCTGTTATAAGAGTTATAATACATGTGAATTTTCATTTGTTAAGCAACTAGGGAACCCTACTAGACACATAAGAGAGAAATGCAGCCTTGTAGACAAATGCCAAAAAAATCTCAGTCCACATGTTTTATTTTTATTGGACTATCCACAAGTATAAACTAACTCAAATTAGTATTTTAAATTTATTTTTCAACAAAAAAATAGTAATCTGAATGACTGGCTGGCTGGGTGATTGCAGTATGCTGTTTCAGTTGGTGGGGTGATTTTGCCTGTATGCATCTGCTTTATACTAGCACACCCGAGCAGAGCAGCTAGTCTTCTCCAGCGTAGTTCTTGGTCAAAGCAAAGCACACAGATAACTCGCACTTTTCCTATAGAACCCCTGAGCAGGGGTTAAAGTGGGGCTCAATTAAATGTTAACTCTGCTTTTCCCATTGTTACTTTAACATTTTTTGTTTATATTTTCTTTCTTTCTTTTCAGGTTGCTGTTATTCTGATGGATACCCAGGGGGCATTTGACAGCCAGTCCACTGTGAAGGATTGTGCTACCATCTTTGCTTTAAGTACCATGACCAGTTCTGTCCAGGTAAAGCCGTGTGACTAGGATAAAAGCTCCCAGAGGAAAGCAAACAAAGGAAGGAATCGACTTTCAGTTTTGTTCTTTTATCAGAACTTCTGTGGTGAAATGTAAATGTTCCATGTAAATTGTAGATCAAGTTAAGCTCTAGTCAAGAAAGAGCTATATTAATTTTTTCACATTGGTCTTAAGAAAAATCTGAAAAATGGAGCTTCAAATAACATTAATTACATCCTGTAGAAAATGTAGATTTAGTAAGAACTTAGGGGAAAATAAGTTTAAAACTATCAAAGAAGAATTTATATGTGTAATTTTCCAACTACAGTTGCTATTGTTAGAACATATCATGTTGTTATACGTAAAAACCTTGAATTGTATAAAGCTTTAGACTTACTTATTTGAGGTTTTCTTAAAGTAAGCTAGAGTGATACCAAGTTGGATTTTTGTTTTCTAGATTTACAATTTGTCCCAGAACATTCAGGAAGATGATCTTCAACAGTTGCAGGTATATATTTCTCATAAAGTTTTTTACTTTATAATATTGTAGTGGTTACGAATCGGGCTGTGAACCTTAAGGTCAACAGTTCGAATCTATCAGCTGTTCCGTGGGAGAAAGATGAGGCTTTCTGCTCCCTAAAGATTTATAGTCTCAGAAACCCTGTGCAGGGTCGCTATGGGTCAGAACCAACTCCATGGCAGATAACAACAATAGCAATATACCATTTAAAAGATTTATGCTTGAGAACAATTTTACTACTAGTAGTTTTTTGTTTTTAAATACTATTTTGTTATATTATTTTAGATAGTATTATATAGTTTGGTGAAGGTTAGCAAATTAGGTTCCCATTGAACAGTTTCTACACAGATTGTTGACATTGGTTACATTTTTCATAGTGTCAACAGTTTGTTTCTGTTCTAGCCGTTCCATTCCCAGTAACCTACTTTTCCGGCCCTACTGCCTTCTCATCTTTGCATTAGAGTAATTGGCCGTTTGATCTCATATAGATGCTTTTTATTTAAGACACACAGTGCTCACAGAGATATTCTTTATTTTATGTACTTGTTATTTAAAACCCAGGGGAACAATTCTATTCAAGGCTTAAAGGGTGTCTCTGGACCATAGTCTCAGAAATCCTCTAGTCTTAACTGGTTCAGTAAGTCTGGACTCTTAAAAGTTTGAGGATTGGAATACATAAGGGAAGGAGCTTGGTTCATAGTAGTCCTGTACTCTGCATAATCGTTGCAGGGTGGAGCTATGGTAGTCAGCAAAGACCTTATTGATTGGAGCAGGAACAGAAGAAAGTGACGGTGTAAGTCCTGCCAATCTACTCGGGGGGAAAGTGCTCTAGAAGCAAGAACAAAGACGCTGCTGGGGAGCGTGCTTGGCTGGTTCAAGAAGCAACTAGACACTGGTGCTTGGGTTCAGAGGCTGTGATGGGGTGGAGGCTGTTGGTCCATTGTTGAGACCTGGGCTTTTCCACTGGGTGAAAGGGAGTGATGGGAGGCTTTTGTGCAGAAGAGTGATTGATAGAACATGATACATACACAAGGATCTGGCTGCCGTGTTCAGAAGAGATTATAGAGGAGCAAGGATGCGTTCAGTGAGACTGATTATGAAGCTGTTGCAGTCATCCAGGTGAGACCAGATTATTTACTCAGTGCTTGGACATAATGTACCTGGCACATGTTGTGTTGTTTTAGTGGCGTTGAGTTGGTTCTGACTCACAGCAACCCTGTATTGGGTTTCTGAGCAGCAGCTGGAGGATTTGAACCACTAACCTTGTGGCTTGAAGTGACCTTGTGATCCAGCGCATTATCCTGCAATGCCACACCAGGACTCTACCTGGCACATGGTGGTGGTGGTGGTGGTTATGTGCCATGGAGTCGGTTCCTACTCATAGCAACCCTGTATGGGGTTTCTAAGGCTGTAAATCTTTATGGGAGCAGAAAGCCTCATCTCTCTCTTGCAGAACAGCTTGTAGTTTCAAACTGCTGTCCTTGTGGTTCGCAGCCTGATTCGTAACCACTATGCTACCAGAGCTCCTTTGGCACATAGTATGTGTTTAGTAAATACTAGTCCTTACTCATACTGCTGTTACTGTCAGCATTCAGTATCTTCTGTTCTCCAGAAAAGAAGCAGTTCTGACCTGTTTTCCTCATTAAGACTCTCTCTCAAGGATGTTACCCACATAGATGTAATCCCTGGCATGCTACTCTAATCTCGCTCTCCCTGAATCCCAGCATTTGAGAAAGCACATCACATTGTTCATGAGTGAGGTAGCCTTTTTATATAGAATTACCTTGAATTAGTTTTCATTTTCATTCCATTGAAACTAAGAAAATAGCTTCTGACTTTTATTACTTAGTGTTGTTAGATGCCATCAAGTCATGTCTGAATCATAGTGACCCTGTGCACGACAGAATGAAATACTCAGGTCCTTTGTGATCCTCAAAAATGTTATTAGATTTCAGCTCATTGTTGCAGCCACTGTGTCTGTCCATCTTGTTGAGGGTCCCTCCTCTTTTCCTCCGACTCTCTAATTTACCAAGCATGATACCCTTTTCCAGAGACTGATCCTTCCTTTTAATATGTGCAAAGTAATTGAGACAAAATCTTGCCATCTTTGAGTCTTACTAGCATTCTATCTGTACTTCTGCAAGGCAGATTTATTCATTTCTTCTGGCAGTACTTTCAGTATTCTTTGCCAACACCATAATTCAAAAGCATCATTTCTCCAGTCTTCCTTATTCGTTGTGAAGCTTTCACAAGCATATGAGGTCATTGAAAATACCATGTCTTGGGTCAGGGGCACCTTAGCCCTCAAAGTGACATCTTTGCTAACTTCTTAATACTTAAAAGATGTCTTCTGCAGCAGAATCTCATTTGCTTTCTTGACTACTGCTTCCATGGGCATTGATTGTGAATTCAAGTAAAATGAAATCCCTGACATCTTCAGTCTTTTCTCTGTTCATATGTTATTTATTGGTCCAGTTGTGAGGATTTTTTTTTGAGTTGTAATCCATATTGAAGGCTGTATTCCTTTATTTTCATCAGCAAGTGTTTCAGGTTACCTTCATTTTCAGCAAGCAAGGTTGTGTCATCTGCCTTTGCAGGTTGTTAATGAGTCTTCCTCCAATCCTGATGCATCATTCTTTTTCATATAATCTAGCTTCTCTAATTTGCTCAGCATGCAGATTTAATAATGTTTTGGAAGGATACAACCCTGTCACACACCTTTCCTGATTTTAAACCATATAGTATCCCCTTGTTCTCTTCAAATGACTGCTGCTTGGTCTGCGTACAGGTTCCTCATGAGCACAGTTAAGTATTTTGCAATTCCTTTTCCTCACAATGGTAGCTATAGTTTGTCATGATCCACACAGTTGAATGCCTTTGCGCAGTCCATAAGACACAAGTAAACATCTTTCTGGTAATCACTTCTTTCAGTCAAGATCCATCTGACATCAGCAGTACTATCCCTTGTTCCACGTCCTTTTCTGAATCCAGCTTGAATTTCTGACAGCTCCCTTTTGATGTGCTGTTGCAATCAAGTTTGAATTTTCTTGAGCAGAATTTTACTTGCATATGCTATTAATGATACTGTTTAATAATTTCTGCATTCCTTCAATTTACCTTTCTTTGAAATGGGCACAAATATGGATCTCTTCCAATCTGTTGGCTAGGTAACTGTTTTCCCAATTTCTTGGCATAAACTAATGAGTGCTTCCTGGGCTGCCATCAGTTTGTTGAAACGTGTCAGTTGGTACGCCGTCTGTTCCTGGAGTCTTGTTTTTCACTAATGCATTCAGTGCAGTTTGGACTTCTTCCTTCAGTACCTTCAGTTCTTGGTCATATACTACCTCCTGAAATGGTTGAACATAGATTAAATTCTTTTTGGTACAGTGACTCTCTATTTCTTCCATCGTCATTTTTTTTTTTTTTTTTTTAAAGCTTTTATTGTAAATTGAGTGAAAGTTTACAGGGCTTATCATCAGTTTTATATTCAACAAATCATATATTGTTTCATTGCAATGATTATAATCCCTACCATCAGCCTTTTTTTTTTTTGATGTATACCTACCACACAGAAAATATATTCATTTAACTGTCCAAAGGATACATTTTGCAATCCAGCCTCCTGCCCACAGGCACACAGCCTCTCTCAGTCCATGAACCTAGAGTCCTCAGCTGCTCTGTCTCTCCATGCCTCACCTCTGCCTCCCTTTTCTGTTGTTGTTGCTTTTCTGATTAGGATCCCACACTCCTCTCATGCTCTTCCCTCTTGGTGGTCCTAGGGTCCACTGTTCCCCTGAAATGAAAGGTGTACTATTCCCCATTTTAGTTTCAAATCTTCTGCATTTACAGTTGTGACAATTGTTATTAGTCTTGATAACAATTACTCACTATTGAATCATAAAATCCTATCCCCATTCTCCCCCATTCCCTTTCACCAGACCCATCTGGAAAAGAGGAAAACTATTCTGTGGGGAATTCTACCTTACCCCCCTCATTCTGAAACTAAGCACACTCATGAAAGCTTGTAAGCCAGCCACTTTATGTCTTTATAGCCCCCATTTTTGATAGCCAAAGTGTAAGTTGCCTGTCAGCCTAGTGTACTGAGGAGGCAAGCTTGATCCTTGATAAAAAGAATTCTTCCCTTTTGCTTGGAATTTTGAACAACTTCATCCATAAGCAAAGGTCCACTTCATAAAATTATATCAATTTACACTTGTTCCCTATATCAAACTTTTTTATCTTTATCTGTAGAGTTTTAGTCAGCAAGTCATCTAAGCTAGGTCAAATGGGTACTATTAGCAAGTGTGGGAGTTCTTACATGCCTTCCCCTACTTCAGACCAGATGGTCACTTCACTCTCAACACTAGTCGCCAGTGGCTCGGTCATTCTTTGGTTGACACTGGTCCATGGCTCAGGAGTTCATGTCTCCCTCAGAGTTCAGTCAGTCCTTCCTCTGCTCTCTCTCATCTGGATGTCTATGGATCATGGCAAAACTCAGTCCATGTCTTCATTGCTGCATTTCCCCCACTTACAATCCCAAGTAGACCAGGGCAAGCATAAAATCCCAAGTAGACCAGGGCAAGCATAAAATCCCAAGTAGACCAGGGCAAGCATAAAAGACTGCATGTGTGTTCCCTTTGAGTTTCAGTCTTAGAAGGCGGTTTAACCTGTTGGGATGACTTTTCTTTCTTGATGGCTCCAAGGGGAACACCTTGCTTGATCTTATAACAACCAGTCTACTTTAAAAAAAAAAAAAAATTTATGCTGGTTTTTCTTTCAAGAAAGCTCTTTTGATCCTCTAGAAGCTCCAGGCTAGTCTGCATGTTGTCTCCAATGGGAATGTCCCAACCCAGAAGGTTCTGGGTGAAGCTCAGGATTCTACCTAAGGCCCCATATGCCACAAAGGCTTAACAAACAGTTTATTTCCCTGGGCAAATTCTAGAACCCCTTTTAGCTAATCCAGTCAGTTTGGGTTTATAAGCTTTCTGTAATCATATTTCCCAGTTCTTTCTATTCTACTTAAATGTCTATTTTACGATAGTAGGCAGACAAAACTAACATCCACAAGATAGTCAAGCACCTTAACATGATTTCTTCTCCTTTACCCATTCAGAGTGTGTCTCAATCCCTGTATCACAGAGCCCTGTTGTTCTAAGGTTGAGTGTACATCACTATTTACCTCTATCCCATTGATCCCATGCAAACCTACCTAAGTCTTCCCCTGTCTTCATTGTTCTTCTACCACCTTTCCCCTTCTTGTGCATTTTCCTCCCTGTCACCCAAGCTATCATGTGTCTATCCCTTAACCTGTACTTACTGTCTTCTCACTCCACCCTCTGATAGCCATCACATTTTTCTTTCAGTGTGGAAATCTTTTCTTAAGCTTTTACAATAATGGTCTCATGCAGTATTTGTCCTTTTGTGACTGACTTCATTCAGCATAATGTCCTCAAGTTTCATCCATGTTATGAGGTGTTTTGCAGCTTCGTCGTTAATTTTCAGGGTAGCATAGTATTCCATTTAGTGTATGCACTAAAGTTTGTTTAGCCATTCTTCCGCTGATGGGCAGTTAGGCTGTCTCCATCGTTTTGCTATTGTGAATAGTGCTGCCCTGAACATTGGTTTGCATTTCTCCATTTTTTGATACTTGTTTTATTATTCAATATTTTGCCCACAAATCCTTCAATATTACAAGTTGAAGCTTGATTTGTTTCTTCAGTTATCTCAGTTTGAGAAATGCTGAGCATGTTCTTGCCTTTTGATTTTTAACTCTAGGTCTTTGCATATTTCATTGTAATATTTTGTCTTTTGAAAATTTCTGTTCAGTTCTTTTACTTCATCATTTCTTATAGGCACTTTAGCTTCTCTGTGTTCAAGATCAGGTTGCAGAGTTTCTACTCACATCCATTTTGCTTATTTTTTCCTTTCCTGTGTTTTTAATGACTTTCAGCTTTCTTCATGTATGATGTCATCCCACAACTCCTCTGGTCTTCAGTCATGAGTGTTCAGTGCATCAAATCTGTTCTTGAGATGATCTCTGAATTCAGGTGGGATATAGTCAAGTTCATATTTTGTCTCTTGTGGACTTGTTTTATTATTTTCATCTTCAACCTGAATTTGAATATGAGCAACTCATGGTCTCATCCACATTGGGCACCGTGCTTTGGCTGATGATACTGATCTTCTTCATTGTCTTTTCCCACAGATGTAGTCAGTTTGATTTCTGTGTATTCCAGCTGACGAGGTCCACGTGCATTGTTGTTGCTAGGTTGCCATGGGGTTGATTCCGACTCATAGTGCCCTATGCACAACAGAATGAAACATTGCCCAGTCCTGCGCCATCCTCACAATTGAACCAAACTTCATCTGCAGCATCATGTGGCAGCAGCCAGCAGTGGCAGGTGGACTGATCAGACTCCAGGCTCTAGTGTGCTTGGCCTTCCAGAGGACTTGTCTTCCAAAGACCCCTGGTCCTGTGTATAGACTCGACATATGTTGTTGTTGTTGTTGTTAGGTACTGTTGAATCTGATGCGGTCCTAGCGACCCTCTGCACAACACAATGAAGCACTGCCCAGCTCTGTACCAGCCTCACAGTCGTTTCACTGGAGCCCACTGCTGCTGCCACTGCCAGTCTGTCTTGTTGGGGTCTTCCTCTTTCTCCCTGACTCTCCACTGTAGCAAGCATGATGTCCTTTTCCAGGGACTGGTCCCTCCTGATAATATGTATGAAGTCTTGCCATCCTGGCTTCCGTGGAACAGTCTAGCTGTACTTCTTTCAACACTGATCTATTTGTTCTTCTGGCAGTTCGTGGTACTTTTAATATTCTTTTTCAACACCATAACTCAAATGCATCAATTTGTCTAAAATTTCCCTTATGCCTCATCCACTTGTATGGTGGTGGTGGTGGTTGTGTTCCACCGGCTCGGTTCCGGCTCACAGACCTTTTGTAGGTTGTAAATCCTTACGTGAGCAGAAAGCCTCATCTTCCACAGTGTGACTGGTAGATTTCGCTCTACTGATCATGTGGTTAACATCCCAGCTCATAATCTACTACACTACCTGGGCTCTAAAGCCACATGTTTTATTGTTGTTAAGTGCTGTTGAGTCCGTTCTGACTCATGGTGACACTGTAAAGGGTTTGCGAGGAGCAACTGGTGGATTTGAACCACCGACCTTGTGGTTGATGATCCTGTGCTTATACTACAGCTCCACACCAGGGGTCCATATGAATGATAGGCATGGTAATACAGTTGAAGGGCACAGTCCTAAGGATGCAGTGGCAGTTTAAGAGCAACAAGTATGAAGATAATGTGGCTACAGGCAAGATGGAATGATCCAATGATAAAAACATATACAGTTGTACACAGTGAAGTGAATTTCAAGAGCAGTTGAAGACCAACGAGAAAGCTGGATAAAGAATATGAGAGTCTTTAATGTCTCCTCCTCTTTCTGTCTAGAGCACCAGCCCATATAAATTCATTGCCGTTTAGTCAATTCCGACTCAGAGCGACCCATGTAGGGCTCTGAAGCCCAGCCCAGTGCCTTATCCCGCAGCCTGCAGTGCCACACCAGGACTCCTCATGGAGAGTCATTGTTTATATTGCTGAAATAAGATTGTTGACCTTGCTAAATTTTATAATGTGATCTCCATTGTCATTTCTATCACCAAGGCCATATTTTCCAACGGTGTGTCTCTTTTCTTTGTTTCCAACTTTCCCATTCCAATCACCAGTAATTATCAATGCATCTTGATTGCATATTTGATCAATTTCAGACTGAAGAAGTTAGAATTCTTGAGTTTTTTCATCATTGGCTTTGGTGGTTGGTGTGTAGACTTGAGTAATAGCTGTATTAACTAGTCTTCATTGTAGTCTTATGAGTATTATCTTATTACAGCCAGCATTGAATTTCAAGATATATCTTGAAATGTTAATTTTAATGATGAATGCAACACCATTCCTCTTCAGTTTATCACATCTGGCATAGTAAACCGTATTGTTGCCTGATTCACCGGGGCCACCACCTGTCATTTCAGCTCACTAATGCCTAGGAACATCGTAGAAGAATTGATGCTTTTGAGTTATGGTGTTGGAGGAGAACAGTGAAAGTGCCATGGGCAGCCCATAGAACCAACAGATCTGTGTTGGAAGAAGTGCAGCCAGAGTGCTCCTTGGAGGCCAGGATGGCCAAACTTTGTCTGTCATACTTCAGACATACTGTCAGGAGGGACCAGTCGCTGCAGAAGGATATCATATTTGGTAAGGTGGAGGGTCAGAGAAAAAGAGGAAGAAACCCAGTGAGATGGATTGGCCAAGTGGTAGCATCGATGGGCTCAAGCATGGCAACAGTAGTGAGGTTGGCTCAGGATCAGGCAGTGCTTCGTTCTGCTGTGCATAAGGTTGCTATGGGTCAGTACTGACTCAATGGCACCTAACAACAACAGTGCCTAGGATATCAATCTTTCCATTTGTGATGACTTCCAATTTTCCTAGATTTGTATTTCATACATTCCATGGTCTGATTATTAATGGGTGTTTGCAGCTCAAAAAACTCTTCAAAGGCCTTGAACGCTTGGCTCCCTCCATGTCATTAGGACTGCTTTGAGGAAGCAGTTTTCTTCAGTCGTATTTTGAGTGCCTTCCAACCTGAGGGGCTCATCTTCTGCTATTCCTAAGGTGTTCAGGGGCTAATTCCTCATAAGTGAGCCGCCTGTTCCTTCTTCCTCGTCTATTCTTAGTCTTGAAGTGCCTCTGAAACCTGTCAACTGTGGATGACTCTGCTGTATGGGAAACACCAGTGGTACAGCTTTCAGCATCACAGCAATGAGCAAGCCACCACAGTACGACAAGCTGACAAATGTGTGGGAACATAATGCTACTCAGAGCAATTATTTGTTCTTGACATTTGATGATTCTACACCTGTGCTATGACTCAATGCTTGCAAACTGTTGCTCTGTAAAAATCTCCATCAGAATCTGAACTTGACGTCATTTTCCTGAAGCTTAATTCTTCCTGCGTCACTTTCTGTCCGTCTTCACTTCTACTAATTTTCCAGTAGCTTCCTGAGAAAAGATGTGGAGGAGGTAACTTTTCTGAGGTCTTTAAAGTTTAAGAGTATCTTAATTGTATCTTTGAATTATAGGATGGAAGTACTTTTAGGATTGTGAGTGCATTGCTGCATTGCCTTCCAGTTCTTACTGTGGCTGCTGGAGTCCTACACAGCTGGTTCCTGGTCCTTTGTATGTGATGTATAGTTGATTCATAGTCGATTCCTGATCCTTTGTATGTGATATATATGTATATATATGTTGTTTTTTTCTCTATGAAGCTTTGAAAATCTTATTCTTAATGATAGAATTTGTCATGGTAAAGTAACTTGATAGAATTTGTCATGGTAAAGTAACTTGGTGTGGACTTTTGCTTCATTCTTTGTAAATGCAGATCCTTGGGTAGCTTTTGTAACCAAGAAATAACAACAGGATGCAGATCAAGAGACAGGAAGTGAGGGAGAGAGAGAGGGAGAGAAGATGACATAAAAGGCAAATTTGGGAATCAGTTCAGAGGGGCATAATAGGTGTTTCAGTACAGAGAACAGAGGAAATGAAAGGAAATAAATTATAAAAGGAACAGTATAAGGTGATGTTTTAGAATTGAAGGACATGAGTTTTGCCTTTCATTCTAAATGTTTTTCTTAATGTCTGATGCTCTGGCTAGTTCAGTTTCAAAAGAGAGCCATTAAAATCTGACTGGGAGCTTTGGTAAGAGGATGGCCTTTGTGGACTTGTTTGGCTTACAGTGAAGTGGTTTAGCAAGATTGGTTAGCTGTCTTGTTGCCACCTCCTCAGTGTCTGTATTTGCAGATCTTTGTTTTTGGGCTTCCTGTTTCTCCAGTGAAGATTCCTTTAAACTCCTGTCTGGGTGGGTAGAGGTTTATTGTGGTATCTAGTAGGATGGGGAGCTGAGTGAGTCCCCTGGTTGGCATGCATATTTTTACTTAAGTACCCCTGCCAATACGGAATGGTGCTGTAAGATAAGTGCTGGATGCTAACCACCAGCCACTCCTTGGAAACCCTAAACAGGATTGCTAAGAGTCAGAATTGACTCAACAGTACTTACCAACACCAGCAGCAGCACCACCACCAGTAACTTACTCCTGTCCACAGCCGAACTGAATGCCCATGTCTAGATTTTTTGTTTGTTTAACCTGTCTAAAGAATATAATCCGTCTTCTTGATGGGGTTAGGCAGGTAACTTGGAGGAAAGAATCTGGGAGTGTAGATGACCAGCCCTGGAGAAGGACCTCATGCTTGGTAAAGTGAAGGGTCAGCAAGAAAGAGGAAGTGCCTCCCCTCACCCAGATGGATGGACCCAGTGGCTGCACCAGTGGCTCAGACCTAACAATTGTGAGGCTGATGTCGGGGGCAGTGTTTCCATCTGTTGGACCTGATATAGGGGAGAAAAGAGACCACAGCTGCCAAGATAAAAATATTTGTTGTTGTTGCTGTTAAGTGCTTTTGAGTCAGTTTCAACCCGTAGCGACCCTGAATAGGATTTCCGAGGAGTGGTGAGCTTGGACTTCTGACCTTGCGTTTCAAACCAACTTTGCAGCCCAGCGCATTAAGCCACAGCGCCACACCAGGACTCCAGATAAATATTATACCAGCTCTTATTTAATCTTAAACGAGTAAACACAAGATAAAGACAACCATAGACACCATGATGCATTTCCAAAGTTCTTTCTCCTCATGGTGACATTTTATAGACCACAGAGAATAAAAGAATCTCTTTCCACAAGCAGCAGCCATGCATCACATAAGCAGACTGGGCCTACAGAAGGCAGGGAGGAGACTATTGCAGGTGGGAAAGGTGCAGTCTCTGAGGCTCTTGGACTGTGACATCACAGTTAGGCTCCCGTTAAGGGGTGTGTTCACGAATGCTTCTGTGAGGGCTGGCAGGGGGAAGTGGCTCAAAACCCACTGAACTGTGGAGCCTGCACTTTGCTTGCTGCTGGAGACATAGTAGCACACAAAAGAGACTTTCCTGCCCTCATGGTGTTTAGATACTAGTAGTGAAGACAGACATTAATCAAGATAAATAAGTAAAAGAAGCAAAACCAAGGCCACTGCCATCAAGTTGATTCTGACTCATAGCGACCCTGTACAGGGCTTCCCAGACTGCAAGCCTCTGCAGGAGCAGACAGCCTCATCTTTCTCCTGTGGAGCACCTGGTGGGTTTGAACCGCTGAACTTCGGTTTATATAGCTCAGTGCCATGGTTAAACATGGTGTTAAGGAGAATAATGTAAAAGAAGAAATGGGATAGGAAGTATTGTGTGGAGAATTGTAATCATTTGAGGGGCATAGATGCATCACTGAGAATGAGCCATTTGAGTAAAAGACCTTTTACAGGTCATGCAGAGATGTAGGGGGAGAGCATTACAGGCAGAGTGAGGAACCAGTACAAACATGCTAAGGCGGCAGTATGCTCAGCATGTTGGAGGAGCAGCGAGGAGGGGTCTGGTGGCAGGATTGCACCACCAGGACTGACTTCTTTCTACAGTAACTGAGGTTGGAGGGTTTTGAACAGACGAATGATTGTCTGTTGGAACTTGTGTATGACCGAGTTGCTGTGGCTGCTGTACTGTGAATAGTCTGTAGTGGGGCAAGGGCTGAGACTAGGAGACTAGTTAAGAGGCAGTTGCAGTAATCCAAGGCACATGGAAGAAGTCAGGTGCTGGACTGACTGGTGGGTTGAAATGTGGAACATGAGAGGGAGCGTAGTCAAGATTATTTTAAGGCTTATGGCTTTTGAAATGGTAGAATTTTGATCTCACTGTAGGTAATACCCAGTTTGTTAAATTAATGCTTTACTAAAGGATAGTCATAGATATATTTAAAGTCATGTTGTCTTATAAACTAAAACTCTTCTTTGTTAAAGCTCTTCACAGAATATGGTCGTCTGGCAATGGATGAAATTTCCCAAAAACCCTTTCAGGTATGATGTTAATTCTGAAAATTATTCATAACTTACCTCACTTCACAGATTAATCCAAATCTAGCTAACCACCTGTTTTTATAGAATCTGGAGTTAAAAAGGATCTTGTTGTTGGTAAGTGTCATGGAGTTGGTTCCAACTCATAGGGACCCTGTATGGGGTCTCCGAGGGAGTGGCTGGTGAGTTTGAATCACCAACCTTATGGTTGAGTGCTTGTCCTACAGCACCACACCAGGATTCCAAAATGGATCTTAATATTATTAAATAGTTAAAAAAAAAAAATTAAAAGAAGAAAATGTTATGTAAATCATATGAAATTCAAATGTCAGTGTTCTTAACTAAAGTTTTATTGGAACACAGCTATGCTCATTTGTTTATGTAATTGCCTGTGCTTTCCTGCCTCATCAGAGACAAGTAGTTGTGTTAGACCATATGGTCTACAAAACCTAAAATATTTCCTCTGACCCTTAGCAGAGAAAGTTTGCTAAGCACTGCTTTAGCTAATTGTTCCTGGGGGATGAGAATGCACAGTAACTTCAGGAAGATGAGAAATGCATGGAGTATTTGACCATAATTCAGTGTGGTGGTTTTTCTTTCTAATTTTGTGATTAGCTGGTTCCCTGTCCTTTTTTCTTTCTCATTTTTTGTACCATATTTCCCATGCATGCTTTAAGGACAGAGACCTGAGTTCACATTTTCTCTTCAATGTCTTCCTTCTGTTCTTGTGAGAACAAAAATAATAGATGGGTTATATTGACTTCACATTTGACTTTTATACATCCTTGTGTTGCTAAGGTTTCTGTGGCATTTACAAAGAACAGATAAATCCGTTAGCACATTTTCTGACTTCCTTTGAAAAGAACCCTGGCATTATGCAAATAAGTATTTCAGTTGTTATCTTGACAGTTCATTTATGCAATGTGCTAATATGCTCTTCTCTTTTTCTAAATAGACACTGATGTTTTTGGTTCGAGACTGGAGTTTCCCTTATGAATACAGCTACGGACTACAAGGAGGAATGGCATTTTTGGATAAGCGTCTACAGGTAAGTAGGCATATTACCCAAAGTAGGGGGTATATTTCTCATTTGCCTTCAGCTATGTAATTGAGAAGTTCCTGGTGTGGTGCTACAGAATAAGCATTAAACTGCTAATTGCAAGGGTGATGGTTCAAACCCACCTGCCTCTCTGCAGAAACCCTATCCTATACAGGGTTGCTATGAGTCGGAACTGAGTTGATATTTAACAACAGCAACATTGTATTTAAAGCAGATTATTGGAATTTATATTATATGTGTTAAATACTTTATAGAATCTTAGCATCAGTTGATATTCATGAATATGTTGTAAAATCTGGATAAATGATTCACAGGCCACCACTTGTCCGTCAGTTTGTCATACTGTGGTGGCTTGTGTGTTGCTGTGATGCTACACGCTATGCCACAGGTATTTGAAATCACAGCAGGGTCACCTGTGGTAGACAGGTTTCAGTTGCACTTCTAGACAAAGACAAAGTAGGAAGGAGAGATGAACTACTTCCAAATATTTAGTCACTGAAAACCTTATGAATAGCAATGGAACACTGTCAGCACCAGAATGCTGAATACTGAAACATATTGAAGAGCACCAGAATATTGTCATATAAGTGCCGGAAGGTGAACCCCTCAGGTTGGAAGGCACTCAAAATACGACTGGGGAAGAACTGCTTCTTCAAAGTAGAGTTGACTGTGATGACACAAATGGAGTAAAGCCATCTGGACCTTCATTTATTGATGGGGCACAACTCAAAAATGAAAAGAAACAGCTGTAAACATCCATTAATTATCAGAACATGGACTGAATGAAGTATGAATTTAGGAAAATTGGAAATTGTCAAAAATGAAATGGAACACATACACATTGATTTGCTAGGCTGAAATAGACTGGTATTGGCCATTTTGAATCTGACAACCAAATGGTTTACTATGCCAGGAATGACAAATTGAGGAGGAATAGTGTCACATTCATCATCAAAAAGAACATATTGAGATCTATCTTGAAGTACAATGTGGTCTGTAATAGGGTAACATCCATATGCCTACGAGATAACCGCTAAAGCCAGTGATGATGAAATCGAAGAATTCTACCAACTTCTTCAGTTTGCAGTTGATCACACATGTGATCAAGATGTATTGATAATTACTGGTGATTGGAATACAAAGGTTGGAAGCAAAGAGTAAGGGGCAGTAGTTGGAAAATAGGGCCTTCGTGATAGAAATGAAGCTGGAGTTCACAGAATAGAATTTTGTAAGACCAATGACTTTTTTTTTCTTAAATGTTTTATTGTGAATTATGTGATAGTTTACATGGGAGAACATTAGTTTTACATTCATTCTATCTTATATCGTCTCATTGCCATGGTTACAATCCCCTCCATGCAATCCTTCCCCTGTACCCCCCAGGTCTTCAGCACACATTTCAACCATTTTAAGAGCATACATGTTCAGCCATTTTAAGAGGCAGCTTATGATCAAGAGCCAATGATACTGAAAGAAGTTCAGGGGTCATTGAAGGCATTGGCAAAGAAAAGGTATTAGGAATTGATGGAATAAAATAAAAATTGAAATGTTTCAACAAACTGATGCTGCAACTGGAGGTCCTCACTCATCTGTGCCTAGAAATTTGGAAGACAACTACCTGGTCAACTGACTGGAAGAGATCCATATTTGTGCCCATTCCAAAGAGAAGTGAACTAACGGAATGTGGAAATCATCAGGCAATACCATTAATATGTCACCCAAGTAAAATTTTGCTAAAGATAATATACAAATGACTGCAACCAAAACTTGACAGAAAACTTCCAGAGGTTCAAGCTGGATTCAGAAGAGGCTGTGAAATGAGGGATATTATTATTGACGTCAGATGAGTCTTGGCTGAAAGCAGAGAATTCCAGAAAGATGTTTACCTGTGCTTTATTGATTACATATACAGGCTTTTGATTGTGTGGATCATGACAAGCTATGGACAACATTGCCGAGAATGAGTATTCTGGAACACTTAATTTGTGTTTATGAGGAACCTGTATCGAAGAGGCAGTTGTTCAAACAGAACAAGGGAACAGTTGAAAATTAGGAAAGGTGTACACTATGGTTGTATTCTTTGACCCTACTTATTCAGTCTGTATGCTGAGAAAATCCGAGAATCTGGAGTATATGAATAAAAACATGGCATCAGGATTGTCAGAAGACTCATGAGCAGCCTGCTATATGCAGATGATACAACCTTGCTTGTTTAAAGTGAAGAGGACTTAAAATACTTACAAAAATCAAGACCACAGCCTTCAGTATGCGTTGCATTTCAATCTAAAGAAAGCAAAACCCCTCACCCCTGGACCAATAAACACCATTTTTATCAATGGAGAAAATATTGAAATTGTCAAAGACTTCATTTTGCTTTGATCCACTATCAACACTTATGTAAGCAGCAGTTAAGATATCAAAGGATGTATTGCATTAGACAAATGTGCTGCACAAGACTTCTTTAAAGTGTTCAGGAACAAAGATATCAGTTTGAAAATAAAGTGCGCTTGACTCAAGCTATGGTGTTTTCAATAATCTCACATGCATGTGAAAGCTGGACAGTGAATAAGAAAGACAGGAGAATTGATGCTTTTGAGTTATGGTGTTGGAGGAGAATATTGAAAGTACTGTGGACTGCCAAAAGAACAAACCAGTCTGTGTTGGAAGAAATACAGCCAGAATGTTTTTTAGAAGCCAGGATGGCCAAACTTTGTCTCTCATACTTCAGACATATTATCAGGAGGGACCTGTCCCTGGAGAAGGATATTGTTTTGTAAAGTGGAGGGTCAGAAAAAGAGGAAGACTTCCAACGAGATAGAATGACACAGTGGCAGCAGCAATGGGTTCAAACATAGCAACGGATGTGAGGTTGGTGCGTTTTGTTCTGTTGTCCATAGAGTCTCTATGAATTGATAGTAACTCACTGGCACCTAACAACACAACAGTAACATGAAGCACAGGGAGTCCTGGTGTGGTACTGTAGGATAAGCACTAGACTGCTAACTGAAAAACTGGTGGTTCAAACCTACCAGTTGTCTTTTGGAAATCCTATACAGGATTGGTATTAGTTGAAACCGACTTGACGGCGCTTAACAAGAACATGATTCACAGGGATTGTATAGGAGATTTCTGGGCAAAAGTCTTAGCGTTGATTGTAATTTCCATTTCACATTTTACACCAGGTTCCATATGTGCCTTTGATTGTCACACTTAGAAGTTTAGCTCTGTTCTTATTCAGAATTCTTGTTTGTTTTGGAATGCATAGAAACAGGCCTAGCCTGTTCTCCAAAGCCAAAACACAAAGCCCTTTGTCAGTCACAACTAACTAGTATGACCCTCCTTCATGCCCACAAACCTTCCTTGTTCTCCTAAGTATTGTGCAATATTCAGTTTAGTACCTGTTCTGTGTTTGCTTAAGGAGTCAAACCATGGTTAATCCAGTATATAAAGTGCTTCATAGGTTCTAAGCTTCTCATGGGACAAAACATAGGCCACTCTGATCCATCAGAGTTGAGAAATCTTTCCTTTGTCTTACACTAATCATTCCTAGTGAAGAAAGCGATAGTTGTTGGTAAATTGTTGGTCTTCATTGGCAGGTGAAGGAACATCAACATGAGGAAATTCAGAATGTTCGAAATCACATTCACTCATGTTTTTCCAGTGTCAACTGTTTTCTCCTTCCACATCCAGGACTTCAGGTGGCCACCAGCCCTGACTTTGATGGGAAGTTGAAAGGTATGTTACATATGTTATTTGCAATGTGATTTCATCTTTGAAATTAAGTAATGACCCACAACCAAACTCAGACTGCTATTAGATTGATTCCAATTCATAATAATCTTGTATAGGGTTTCCTAGGCTGTAAATCTTTATAGGAGCAGAAAACCTCATCTTCCTCCTGCAGAACAGCTCTGGTGGGTTTGAATTGCTGACCTTGTGGTTAGCAGTCCAGTGCTTATCCTACAGCACCACCAGGGCTGCTTAAGTAATTGCCAGAAAATGCCAGTGTTGAATCTTTTAATACTTAAAAAAGAAATAGTGTGGTGTCTTAGAACAGTATTTGAAATCTAGTTCAGATTTTGTTCCTGCCTTATTGTCACCATCATAATCAGTTTATCTCAGTTTGTCCATCTGGAATATTCGTGGTAATGATATCTTTCTCAGAGACATTATTGGTTTACAAAGATATAAACATGCTAATAAGTTTATTTCATAAACTTATAAAGATCCGTATTATAATTTTTTGTCAGTTCTGTTTTACAACTTCTGAATCATTAAAATTTCATTACAAAAAAATAAAAAAGCTAAATAAAAGAAATCTAAATGTAAGTCAGCTACTATTTATCAAGTAAAATAATGCCCTGAGGAATGCTCACATGATGCATGGCCTAACTATTGTTTGCAGCTTACGTGTGATTATAACATAACTTATTGCTGGGTCATGTGATCGTTTCAGGAAGCGCTCACGAGATGGGAGGTTGTGGGAATCAGAGTTGGGACTCTTGGAATTCATTGTGCTTTTGTTCCTAATTTCAGATCTTGAGTCACTTAATGACTGACCCTCAGTTTACACATGCATTTAGACTGAGCACTTTTGTTTATTAACGTATCTGAGCTTCTCAGATTCCCAGTAAAACAGTGATAATATAATGACAGCTGCCACTCTTAGAGGTCCCACACTTAAAAACTTATTCTAAGGAACCATGCAAATAAATGGATAAAAATGTATGTACTAGGAAGTACAGTACTGCAACATTTATAATTGGGAGTAATGAGAAACAACCCAGAAGTGTCTTTATATGAAGTATTGGTTAAATTATGGTATCTTTGTACAAAGAATAAAACACAGTCATTAAAAATGGAACGGTTGACAGATGGATCTATATGTATTTATGTGGACAGAGATCCATAATATGTTTTGTAAGTATGAAAAGATCACTGAGTAGCATGTGTTGTATGTTCCTATCTATTTAAAAAAAATGTATATTTCAAAGTATCCTTTAAAATTAATTTTTACATATTGTGCTTTATGTGACTGTAGACATAATAAATTTGTTTTCTGGTTTTTACAATTCACACACAGATTGTTGCCGGACACTGGTTGCAATCTCCATAATGTGCCGACACTGTATTTCCTCCCCGGGTTCCTGGTTTCTTTCGTTCCCCTTGGTCTCCCTGTTTTCTCCTTGTTGGAACTGAACAGCTGTTGTCCTTTTGGCCTCCTATAGTTGATTGTTCTAAAGAGCACCTTTCTCACAGGTGTTGTGTGTTCTATGTCCTATTTATTTTTGGGCTGAGAGGTGACCTCTGGGAGTGTCTTCAGGTTAGAAGGTTGTCTCACGGGGTTTCTCTGATCTCTTTCAGTCCAGTAAGTGTAGTCTTGTTGTTGTGAAGTACTGTCGAGTCGATTCCAACCTATAGCGACTCTATATAGAGTTTCCAAGGAGAAACTGGTTAGCTGGAACTGCCAGCCTTAGGGTTCAAAGCACTATGGGCATTAACTAATAGTGCCACACCAGGACTCCAAGTCTAGTGTGGTCTTTTTTATTGTCTTTGAATTTTGTTCTGCATTTCTTATCCATTCTCTCTGGGACCTTACGTCTGTGGTTTTGTTCAGAGGGATTGGGTGTGGTAGCTGGGCATCCTTTAGTTCTTTTAAAATCTCAGGTTAGAGGAGGCTGCAGTTCATGTGGGCTATTCGTTCTGTGGATTAAATATTTTTTAAGTGAAAAGAATTAGGGGGAAAAACCCACTTTATAAAATTGTACCTCACTTTAAAAATGTTTGTCCTGTGTGTCTATTATGAGGATGTTGGTGAGAAATTCTTATTAGCTCTGTAATGTTAGTCTTCAGTATAAACCCAAAGTCCTCACCACTGGAACAATAAGTAACATCGTGATAAACAGAGGAGAGATCGAAGTTGTCAAGGATTTCATTTTACTTGGTCCCACACTCAACATCCATGGAATCAGCAGTCAAGAAATCAAATAATGTATTGCATTGAGCAAATATGCTGCAAAAGACCTCTTGAAAGTGTTAAAATAACAAAGATGGCATTTTGAGGAGTAAGGTTCACCTGACCCAAGCCACAACATGTGCATGTGTAAGCCGGACAGTGAATAATATAGACTGAAGAATTGTGCATCTGAATTATGGTGTTGGTGAAGAATATTGAATAAACCTTTTGTCAGAAGAACAAATAAATCTGTGTTGGAAAAAGTACAGCTAGCATGCTCTTTAGACGTGAGGATGGCGAGACTTCATCTCTTGTCATCCTGTGGACACGTTATCAGGAGGGACCAGTCCCTGGAGAAGGGCGTTGTAAAGTCCCTGGTAAAGTAGCGTGTGAGTTGAGTTGACTTAGAGGCTGCAACGTTGAGTTCAAACATAACAATCAGGAGGATGGTGCAGGACCAGGCTGCGTCTTATCTGTGGGAATCGACTCTACAGCACCTAGCAACAACAAGGTTTATAGACTTCTCAGCTTTGAAGATGGATGTTTTGTTCAGGCATAATCTATAAAAAGACCTTGCTATAGTTGCTCTAGAAACTGAAATTTAATTAGAAGTATATCCTGAAGCTATTTCTGCAAAATGTTACCCTTACAGTTTAGGAATTACTTTAGTGGGCTTGTTTGTTTGTTTAAAGGTCGACCATTTCTTCAGAGGTAGATAGTGCTGTGCGTGCTGATCTTAATTTTAGTGTAATCAATGTTGAATGACCACTGCTTGAATTATACACCAGAGGGGTTCGCTGTTTGTGGAGAGACCCCTTTCATCCAATATAGAATGGCTTTGTCAGCAGCATAAAAACCCTGTTTGCCCTATTTACTATATAGCACAATGGCTCCTTATGGACAGCACTGGCAAACCAGAAAGTCCGTGGTTTGAGGCTGCTAGCTGCTCCATGGGAGAGAGATCAGGCATTCTGGTCCTGTGAGGACTTCTTCAAAAGCCTTGGAAACCTGATACAGGGTTGCTATGCAGCGCAATTAACAACAGATAAAGTAGGGAGACCTAATAGAGTAACTGGACTGAGTTGGCTAGCTAAGAATTAGAATAGAAGGGCTGGTAGGGCAGTCTTTTTAGTCTCCCCTCAGAAGAACTTGTAAGGGCTGGTTAAGCTTCTTGAGCATTTCACCTGTGAGGCCTCTTTTCTGTTGCATTAGAGCTCAACTCCTCTCTTCTCCCAGGTTGGCTTCCTTTGTTCTCTTACAGGTGTGAGTCCCCAGTAATCTTTCTGCAAACAGATATCTTTATTGACTTTAACTTGTGAATTGAGTGAAGGTTTACAAAAAGATGCCCATTTACATTCAGCAAATTGTACACTTTGTTTCCTCTCAATGATTGTAATCCCCTCCATGTAACAGTAGTGACCCCGCTTCCTTCATATGCTGTTTCCAGTCCGCCCACCTTCCCGTCCCTTCTCATCCTTGTCCTCAGGGAAATGTTGCTGTTTTGATTTTGAGTGATGACCATTCCATGGGGGGCATACCTGGCTTGTGTTGGTGTTCCCCCTCTGTACCTGTGTACTTCTTGGCTGAAAATTGGGCCACGAGGTTGATTTCCTTTCCAGACCTGAACGGTGGTTGAGGGCCATAGCCTGGGGGTCCTCCTGTCTCTTTCTGACGAGTAAGCCCAGTGTTTTTTTTAATATATACAATTTTGAGTTTTGTTCTATGTTCTTTTCCATTCTATCCAGGACCTTCTACTGTGATCCTTTTTAGAGCAGCTGGTAGTGGTAGCTAGGCACCATCTAATTCTTCTGGTCTCAGAGTCATGGAGACCGATGTCCACCTGTTCGTTTAGTCCATTGGTCTAGTTGATTCCAGGCGTCTTCAATTCTCATCACTCTTTCTTCCGCACACGGAAAGACCAGTGGTTGCACTTTAAACAACCTGCCCGCTCATGTACTTTTAAGACCCTAGACAACTTATCTGCAGCCACTCACAAATTTCAGAGACATGTTTAAACCCAGTTTTGTTTTTTTAAATAAACCTGTGCACTGAACTGGAACAATAGTGGTAATACTTTAACTTGTATTTATCTGTGTCTGTATATACATACATACATACATACGTACATGTAGTAAATAAGTATATATAGGGATAGTGATGTGCTATCAAGTTGATTCTGATTCATGCAACCCTGTACAACTGAGACTGTAAAATCTTTATGGGAATAGAAAGCTTCATCTTTCTTTAGCGGAACTGTTGGTAGATTGCAGTTGCTGACCTTCTGAGTAAGCCCAACGTATAACTACAAACTGCCAGGGCTCGTTAAAGAGCCAATACTAATAGGAACTCTGGAGTCCTGGTGTGGCACTGTGGGCGAATGCGACAGACTGCATAGTTATCTGAACTGCAAGGTTGATGCTTCAAGCTCCCCAGCTGCTCCTTGGAAACCTGGAGGTTGTTCGCTATGGGTCGGAATCGACTCGATGGCACTTAACAACAATAGTAACTCTGGAGTCCTGGTGTGGCGCTGCGGGTTCATGTACTGTACTGCAAGGTCGGCAGTTCAAGCTCACCAGCTGAACTGACTCGACACTTATCAACACTTTCATAACAACAATAGTAACTTTGGCCCTTCATTAGAAAGAGATGTAGAATTCTCCCTAGACTTCCCTGTGAGATGCTATTCTTGATTACATCAATGCATCTTGACTGATGTTTGCTCAATTTTAGACTGCGGAAGCTGGTAAAAATCTTCAATTTTTTCATCTTCAGCATTAGTAGTTGGTGCATAAATTTGAAGTGGTTTCCTTATAGAGGAATGGATATTATCTCTGACAGCTTTGTAATTCAGGATAGATGTTCAGATGTTCTTTTTGATGATGAATGC
Source organism: Chrysochloris asiatica (assembly GCF_000296735.1). NCBI lineage: Eukaryota > Metazoa > Chordata > Mammalia > Afrosoricida > Chrysochloridae > Chrysochloris > Chrysochloris asiatica. The sequence continues at coordinate 22,102,334 of NW_006408558.1, forward strand.
AACCCCAATTCCTCTTTAATTTATCAATCTTTTAGTAGTAGACCACATGACTGTCAGCTTCAAAACAGCCAATACTGATCTATTTAGCTCCATAATGCCTAGGATATTGATCTTTTTGCATTCCATTTAATTTTTGACGACTTCCAGTTTTCCTAGATTCATACTGTGTATATTCCAGGTTCCAATTATGAATGGATATTTGCACTTGTTTCTTCTTATTTTGAGTTGTGCCCCATCAGCACATGAAGGTCCTCTAAGTTTTCCTGTACCCATGCCATTAAAGTCAGCTCTACTTTGAGTTATATTTTGAGTGCTTTTGAACCTGAGGGCCTCATCTTCCGGCACTGTATCAAACAATGTTCTACTGGTGTTCATCAACATTTATCGGCCTTCCCCCCTCCCCACCCCCAAGTAGCCTGTGTCTTGCTGTGATGCTGGGAGCTATGCCACCAATATTTCACATACCAGTAAGGTCACCCATGATGGGCAGGTTTCCATACTGACAGACTAGGAAGAAGGACTTGGCGATCTACTTTTTAAACAATTGGCCAGTTGAGAACTCTACGAAACCAGAAGAACTTAAAGACTGGTTATCTTGTATTTTGAGAATATGAAATGGGTTGGATCTACTTGACTGTATGAAAGGATCAAAGCCTTATGTCTTTGCAGTCTCTTTAGCAGATTGTCTTTGATACATAACACATTCTGGTTTAATGTTTTTCAATAATAAAACTACAAAGAGAACTCAAAAAGTTTGTGGAAAAATTCCATTTTCTTTTTTAAAAAGTTTCTGTTGTGAATTGAGTGATAGTTTACATGGGAGAAAATCAGTTTTACACCATTGTTTCATTGCAATGATTACAGTCTCCTCTGTGCATCATCATCCAACAGTATTTGCTTCTCATTCACTCCTGTTCTTTTTTTGAGGGTGGGCAACAAAACACTCAGGAATACATAATTTAAAACAACCAAAGGGCACATTCTGCAAGCCTGCCTTCTGGCTGCCAGCACACAGTCTTTTTCCATGAGTCCAGACTCTTCAGCTGCTCCCTCTCTCCAGGTCCACACCTCTGCCTCATCTCTGGTGTCGCTGCTTCTCTGGATAAGGTCCCGCATTCCGTTTGTGCTCTTCTCCCTTGATGGTCTTATGGTCCTCTGTTTCTGGACTGTAAGATTAACTATTCCCCCGTTTTTGTTACCAAACGTCTGCCTGTTGTGAGAGCCACAGTTGGTCATGATAGCAATGACTATTGAATCATAAGGCTCTTATCCCCATCTCCTTTCACCAGTCTTGTCTAGACAAAATGAAAGTTATTCAGTGGGGTCTCTACCTTCCTCCACATATTCTTAAGGTAAACTCCCTCTTGAAAACTTGTAAAGTTTTTTTTTTTACAAGTCACTTCGTGCCTTTATTGCACTCTCATTTTAGGTAGCCAATGTCTAAGTTGCCTGTCCCTATCTACCCTGTATACAGAGGGGATAACATTGATAATTGCTATGAAGACTCCTTCCCTCAGTTGGTATTTTGAACTACTACATTTATAAGTATAGGTCAAGTTCATCAAATTATAACAATTCACTCTTGTTTCCTTTATCAAAATTTTTTTTTTAACTTCCTCTACTCGAGTTCTGATTATCAAGCCATTGAGGCTAGGTCAAATGGGTACTGTCTGCAAGTTTGGGCATTCTTGTGCATCTCCCCTGACTTCATATCATCTGGATGCTTCGCTCTCGGCTCTAGAAATTCCATTATCTTTTAATTCCATTACTTTCTCTTCTACTTTTTTTTAAAGAGTTTCTAGAGACTTGTTTTTGCTCTCAAGAAAAGGGACAGAGATACAGGTCTTCTGTGAATTGCTGGATCTTCCTGGTTAAGAAATGAGTTTTGTTTGACCATCACTCTAGGTGGAAGCATACCCCCTGCTTTCAAAACACCTCAATTTAAGAATGGTTTTTTAGATTTTTTAAAAAATTTGTTTGTTATAGGACAATGTTTTCCTCCATTGTATAACTTTTGTTCAGAGGTTCTTTTTGTAAGTTTTTATTGTGAATTATGTGACAGTTTACATGAGAGAACATTAGCTTTACATTCATCCTATCATATATCGTTTCATTGCAATGATTACAATCCCCTCCATGCATCATCAACCAACCAAAGGGTACATCCTACAAGTCTGCCACTCAGTCGGCAGCACACAGCCCCTCTCCCTCTCTGGGTCTAAAGTCCCCAGCGGCTCCATCTCTCCACGTTATCATCTCTGCCTTTATCTCTGGTGTCGCTGCTTCTCTGGGTAGGGTCCCGCACTCTGCTCTTCTCCCTTGATGGTCCCAGGGACCTCCGCTCCTAGACTGCAAAGTCAACTACTCCCCTCCTTTTTCTACAAAACATCTACCTTTACATTTCCAACCCTCACAGTCAGTCCTGATAGTAATTATTCACTATTGTACCACATGAGTCTTATCCCCATCTCCTTTCATCAGTGCCGTCCAAACAGATTGGATACTATTCAGTGGAGATTCTACCTTCCTCCTCGCTCTCTGGATCTAGGCTCCCTCTTGAAAGTTTGTAAGCCAGTCACTTCTTGCCTTTGTAGCCCCCCCCGCCATTTTGGGTAGCCAATGTCCAAGTTGCCCATCCCTGTCTACCCTGTGTACCAAGAGGTACCATGGGCTGCCAAAAGAGCAAACTGATCTGTGTTGGAAGAAGTACAGCGAGAGTGCTTCTTGGAAGCCAGGGTAGTCATACTTCATCTCTCATACTTCAGACATGCAGTCAGGAGGGACCAGTCCCTGGAGAAGGACAGCATATTTGGTAGAGTGGAGGGTTAGAGAAAAAGAGGAAGACCTCCAAGAAGATAGATTGGCCCAGTGGCAGCAGCAATGGGCTGCCTAACTTTTTGTTGTTGTTGGTGTGCCATGGAGTCAGTTCTGACTCATAGCGACCCTGTACAGGGTTTCTGAGGCTGTAAATCTTACAGGAGCAGAAAGCCTCATCTTTCTCCCACGGAACGGCTGGTAGTTTAGAACTGCTGACCTTAAGGTTAGCAGCCTGATTCTTCCCCATAGCTACCCTGTACAGGGTTTCCAAGGAGTAACTGGTGAGCTGGAACTGCTGACTTTGAGGTTCAAACCGACTTTGCAGTCCAGCACATTAACCCACAGCGCCACACCAGGACTCCGAATTCTGAAGTAGAGGGCACGTTATACTGTAGAAAGGTAGGGGACAAAGAAAGGTACATTAGGATAGAGTCATGGTAACCCAAAAGTGTAAAATTTCCTGAGCCCTCTTTCCCTAGCAAGTGTTTAAATATAGCAACTACCCAAGGTTAAATGACTGGGTAGGCACTGAAATTGCATTCTTTTGCTCACCCAGTTGTTTAAGGTTATTTGGTTTCTTATTTCCTCATCATGTTTTATTCTTTATGGTCTGTTAACAGATATTGCCAGTGAATTCAAAGACCAGTTACAGACACTGATACCATTTGTATTAGACCCATCGAACTTAATGGAAAAGGAGATCAATGGCTCAAAAGTCACCTGTCGGGGACTCCTGGAGTACTTTAAGGTAAATGTGGATTTTAATGATCAAATGTTTGCATTTTTGGTTGAGCTGATCTAGGGTGTGAAGTAACTTAGAAAATATCAGTTAGAGGAAGTCTCCTGCAGGAGATGGTGAGGAGTGTTTCGAGACCTCTGTGTCCTTCCAGAGGTGAGACACTGGGTGGCAGTGTCTGCCAAGAACCACGCGGATACTCTTTCATTCTCTTGTAACTCAGTCTTCAGTACTGGGTTACCAAGCTCTGACTTCCCAAACCCAGTAACTCCTACTGGCCCTTTAAATATTATGTAAATTTGATCTCACTTTGAGATGGTTGAATCAACCTCTTCTGGAAAGAAATTCATGATTACAGTCACTTTCACAGTTGTATGTTCAGTGTCCTGGTGTGGCACTGTAGGGTAATACCAGACTTCAAGGTCAGCAGTTCAAACCCACTGGCCACTCATCAGAAACCCTATACAGCGTCGTTGTGAGTTAGAACCAACTTGATGGCACTCAGCAGCAACAATTGCCAGAGCAACTTTTAAATCATTGAAAAGGATCCGTGCCTTTTCTTGCACTTAAGGCCAAGGAAGAGCCATATGCACCTGTTCTGATTTAGCTACAAATTTGGCTGAAAGACAAACTTAGGAGTGAGATTTCTTAACTCGGAGACTTTAGAGGAACATTTTCCTGGGAGAGTGAGGGGAATTCAGACAATTGTGTGTGTCCTTCCAGGAGTGAGCCACTGGGTGGCAGTATCTGCCTAAGAACCACATGGATGTTCTTGGCACTCTTAGAGGAGTGGCTAAAGGAAGATGACTCCTGATGGAAGCCGGTGTGGACAGGAGGTGTTAGGAAGTTGCTGTGAGTAGGAGATGGTACCTAGATGTACAAGTCTACCTCAAGGCAGTGGGCACTGCCCACAGGGAGTGGTGAGGCCAGTGTGCATGGCGAGTCGGATGGAAGTCCTAGCCTGTAGGCTTGTGCTGCTCGAGAATCTTTTTAGTTATTTTAATTAACTCAAACCACTAACATGCACTCAAAGGTGTGTTGTGTGTTTTCTAATTCCTGGTTGTGGATACAGGTCTTTAGGAAAATGTACTTGTAATGGTCACTGGTTTTAAAAGTGACAGTATAAATAAAATAAGACAGGATACTATTTCTAATCATAGTTTTATGTTTATATTCTAAGGCATATATTAAAATTTACCAAGGAGAAGATCTGCCTCACCCAAAATCCATGCTTCAGGTAAGCAGTTCTCTGAGGCCTACATCATCCGCCTGTCGATTAGTGAGTTGACGCAGACGCAGTGAGCACAGCCCTGTAGGAACAGCGTGTGGTTACTCTGCTTCCTCATTCTGCTGGAAGAAGCCGGCTGTGTGACCATCTGCTGCTTCTCTGTAATTTTTCGTAGGGTGGGTAGGAGGTAGGAGTTAGGGTTAGGATTGTGCTTACTTTAGTGTTAACAGTTATGGTTAGGGCTAGTATTAGGGATAGGGGCTGGGCGAGGGCTAGGAGTAAGGCTTGGCTTAGTTTTAGGGTTACAGTTAAGTTTATTTCCATTTCTTTCTTGAAAACTTGATTTTTCTCTTCATTCCCTCCTTTACTTTTTTGTTGTTGCATATCTGATCCCCAATTTTTCAGTCTTGTAGGTTTGTTTTGCTTTGAATACTTACATATTTGGGTTTGGAGTCCTTGGTGTGGCACTGTAGAATAAACACTGGAGTGTTAACTGCAAGGTCGCTGGTTCAAACCACTCGCCACTCCTCAGAAACCCCATACAGGGTTGTTATGAGTCAGAACCAGCTTGAAAGCACTTACCACCATCTGCATATCTGGGTGGAATTCTGGGTGATAGGGTCACGTGCTAGTCTCAGGTTGCTGTGCGTTGTTTTGGTTCTCTGGCTAAAGAACTCCCTTTAGTGTCTTTTGTAAAATTGTTTTGGTTTTTACAATTCTTTTAATTTCTGTTTCTTTGTAAGTATCCTTATCTCATGTTTATCATATTTGTTGGGCAGTTTTTCTGGATATATGATTCTTGATGAGCCTTTTTTCTTTCAAGTTTTCTACGTTATCCCGTTGTCTTCTTGTCTACGTGGTTTTCTGCTGAGAAATCAGAATTGAGTCTGAGTTGTTCTCCTTTGTGGGTAATGTTTTGATTTTCCTGAGCTGTTCTCAGGATTCTTTTTCTGTCATTAGTTTTGAAAAGTGTGATCATGTTGGTGATTTTCTTTTCGGGTCTATCCTGTTTTGGAGTTTGTGTAACTTCTTGAAGTGCTAACTTCTTGTCCTTCCTGATGATAGGGACGTTTTCTTCTAACAATTCATGAATTCGTGGACAATTTGCTCTCTGGTGGTTTTTTTTGTGTCTCTTTTAGTTCTGGAACTCCAATCATACACGACTTATTCCTCTTGACAGTGTTCCGTGTAATTCTTAGGCTTTCTTTGGAGTTTTTCGTTCTTTTTTCTGATTGTTCCTCTAGCAGGTAAATATTGAGAGATTTTTCTTAAAGTTCAATCAATAATTTGGCCTCCCATTGATTTAATTATTTTTCTTTTTTTTTAAGGTTTCACTGTGAATTATGTGATAGTTTACATGGGAGAACATTAGCTCTACATTCATCCTATCATTTATCATTTCATTGCCATGGTTACAATCCCCTCCATGCATCATCAACCAACCAAAGGGTATGCCCTGCAAGCCTGCCCCCTGGTCATCAGCACACAGCCCCTCTCCCTTTCTGGGTCTAGAGTTCCCAGCCGCTCCATGTCTCCACATCATTGTCTCTGCCTCCATCTCTGGCATCACTGCTTCTCTGGGTAGGGCCCTGCACTACGCTCCTCTCCATTGATGGTCCCATGGACCTCCACTCCTGGACTGCAAATGCAAAGTCAACCACTCACCTCCTTTTGCTACAAAACGTCTACCTTTACATTTCCAACCCTCACAGTCAGCCCTGATAGCAATTATTCACTATTGTACCACAAGAGACCTATCCTCATCTCCTTTCATCAGCCCCACCTAGACAGATTGGATACCACTCAATGGAGATTCTACCTTCCTCCGCATCCTCTGGATCTAGGCTCCATTCTGAAAGCTTGTAAGCCAGTCACTTCTTACCTTTGTAGCCCCCCCATTTTGGGTAGCCAATGTCTACTTTGTGGATGGGGTGGGAATGATCCTCCCTGTGAAGATTTGTTCCCCCTTTTGAGCTACTGCATCCATAGGTGTAGGTCAAGTTCATCAAATTGTTTCAGATCACTGTTTTTTTCCTCTTCTTTCTTCTTCTAGTTGATCTCTGATCATCCAGTCATTGAAGCCAGGTCAAGTGGGTATTAGCTACAACTGTGAGTGTTCTTGTGCATACGCCCTCTCTTCTTATCTGCTGGATGCTTCACTCTCCACTCTAGTCCTCTGTGGCTATGTCACTGACTCTGGACCCAGGAGTACCCAGGTCTTGCCACACTGCTGGCCGTCCAGGTCTCCACCCTGGTTCACAGGAGTCTCTTGAATGTTGTAGGGCTTAGCTCGCAGCTTCATTGCTGTTTTTCCCTCACTTCTCCTTATCATTGATTCAATTCTACTTCTGAAGTTGAAGAAAAATCTCTTGATATTTACCCTTCCAACATACTGTCTACTTCTGAAGTCTTAGTGTTAGCCTGCTGGCTTTCTTATCCTTGGTTTTGTCTAGTTTCTAATTTCTTTTGCCATTTTTTTTCTTGTAGTGTTTTCCTGAGTTCTTTCAAAGTTTTTTGTATTCTTGCTTTCCTTGATCTTTCTCTCAGTCTGTTAAAGGTACCTAAATAGCATTCGTTTAGATTCCGTATCGAGTAGTTCTGATACCATTCCTGGTGTTATATTTTCTGATTCTATTTTGGTCACTTGTTTGAAGCACTCTGTCTTGTTTCTTCACGTAAATTGACATTGTCTGATTTCCCTGAGACTCTGTGGTTGTCTTGTAATTTATTATTGCATGTTAGTGTGTTCTCAGGCACTCACCACTTGTCCTCTGGTGGGTGTGGTAGAGACTTGCAAGTGTGGATGCAGCTTTCTGTTCGTTGTTTGTGTAGCCTAGTTCAGAGTGGCTCCACAGAAGCAAGGGTGCTACTGCTTGCTGGGTTGGTAAGAGCAGAGACTAGACACACCCCTGCCAACCAGGAGGGAATGGAACAAGGGAGAACTGTGCCCCATTTCTCCCTTGTCCTATGCCTGCAAGCTGCTGTATCAATAGATACTCACAAAAGGTCAAGATGGCCACGTCACTCCATGCCAGCTGACAGCTCACCCGGTTTTCTTCTCTCACTGCTTTGCTTTAGCTTTGTCTTCCAGTCAGCATGCGATTGATTCACCTCTCCGTCCTCTCCTCTGAAGCTCAGGGTTCCAGATCACCATCTGTATCTGCTTCCGTGGGTCTCCCATGACTTCGTTGCAGAGCGTCTGCCTACTCCTCCATCTTGCCTCGGCACTCCTGCTTTTCTTATCTGCCTTTCTGGTGCTACATACCCAGATAAAATTAGGTTATCTGGGATGTTAGACAAGCCATGTACCTGTTAACCTGTTGTGTACTTTAGTAGAACACATAGGACATACTTTATTTACTCATCAGGGTTTTATGTTTTTTAATTTTTATTGTGAATTGAGTGACAGTTTGTAGGGCAGATCATTAGTTTTATAGTCAACAATCATATGCTTTGTTTCATAACAATGACTATAATCCCCTCCATGTACCATCAATTAACAGGATTTCTCTCTATTCATTTAAGCTCTTTTTTTTTTTTTT
>NW_006408558.1:22111431-22125414 GCF_000296735.1 Chrysochloris asiatica
CTGCCTTTCCTCCTCTTCCACTCACCAGTAGACCAATGTGGTTGCCAGCAAGCTTACATGCCTGCTCATGTGTTCCCTTTGAGTTTCAGTCTTAGAAAGGGGTTTGTCCTGAAGGAACTTGATTGTTTGCCTTGATGACTTCCTGGTGAACAACTTGCTTATTCTTGTAGTAGCCAATCATACTGATACTGGATTTTTCCTGATGATCTTTCTTTGGAGATGTATCATCTGTCACTCTAACTGTTCCAGGTGGGTCTGCTTGTCTTTCTACTGGGAATGTCTCACCTCAGAAGTTTCTGGATGGGGCTCAGGATTCCACCTGAGGTCCTATGCACTACAGAGGCTCTGCAAGAGGCCTATTTCACTGAGCAAGTTGTAGAACCCCTTTTAGGTATTCCAGTCAGTTATTGGGCGTAAGATGGGCTTACAAGCTTTCTGAAATCATGTTTCACGACATTCCTTTCTATCCCACTCATGTGTCTATTTTACAATAGTAGACAAGGGAAACCAATGTTCATAAAAGAGACAGTCAGGCATCTTAATGTTAGTTGCCCTCTAAGCCTCAATCCTTGTATCCCAGAGCCCTATTGTTCTAAGGTTCACCATGCATCACTTGTTACCTCTGTCCCATTTAGCCCATGCAAAGCTGTCTCAATGTTCCCCTCTCTACCTTGTTCCTCCACCCTGTCCCCCTTCTTGTGTATTGCCCTCCCCAACACCCAAACTATTATGTGTCTGCTCCCTACCCTGCGCTCTACTGTCGCCTTCCTCCACATCCCCCCAATCCCTCTCACCCCACCCACCCCCCTTTTTAATATGGGTATCTTTTCTTAAGCTTTTACAATAATGGTCTTATGCAGTATTTGGCCTTTTGTGACTGACTAATGTCACTCAGCATCATAATGTCCTCAAGGTTTATCCATGTTAGGTGGTGGCTTACGGCTTCCTTGTTATTCTTCAAGGTAGCCCTAGTATTCCATTGTGTTTGTGTACCAAAGTTTGTTTATCCATTCTTCCACTGATGAGTGTTACTTTGTTTTGGCATATAAATTGTGACTTTCTGTGTTGAACATAAGACCAGTTATTATCAAATGTTGATTTCTTTTAAGTAGCAAAACATTTGTACCAGTGGAGCTAGAGCCTGGAACTAATATTGTAAAGATCAAAGAAAATTATGTTTTCCTTTGAGTTTTGGAGATTTAATTTATGCTAAAGATTCTTATGTATAAAGTTAGATCTTTTGGCAGAAAAGATATACTTTACTTGATAAACTGGATTATATGCAAAATTAAAGTAAAAAAGGAAGACTGGGGAACAGAGTGAGAGAGAAGTCTGAGTTGGTTGTGAAGGATGTGACCTCGAAGGTTTATGTAGTTATGCTTTTCTTTCTTTAAAGGCCACTGCTGAAGCCAACAACTTAGCAGCTGCAGCCTCTGCCAAGGACATTTATTATAACCACATGGAAGAGGTATGTGTGGCTATGCTTTATTCTGAAATACCTGTCACCTGGGCATGTTGCTGACTTCAGAAGGCCTAATCCATGTATTCTCTCACCATACTTATCCAACCTGTATACTGAGCAGATAATCTGAGAAGCTGGGTTCTATGAACAAAAACATGGCATCAGGATTGGAGGAAGACTCATTAACAACTTGCAATATGCAGATGATACAACCTTGCTTGATAAAAGTGAAGAGGACTTAAAGTATTTACTGATGAAGATCAAAGAGCACAGCAATATGGATTGCATCTCAATGTAAAGAAAACAAAAATCGTCACCACTGGACCAATAAACAACATTCTTATCAATGGAGAAAAGATTGAAGTTGTCAAGGACTTCATTCTTCTTGGATTAACTATCAACACTCATGGAAGCAGCAGTCAAGAAATCAAAGGACATAATGCATTAGGCAAGTCTGTTACACAAGACCTTTGTAAAGTGTTGAAGAGCAAAGATGTCAGCTTGAGGACTAAGGTGCACCTGACCCAAGCCATGGTATTTTCAATAACCTCATATGAATGCAAAAGCTGGACAGTGAATAAGGAAGACAGTAGAAGAATTGATGCCTTTGAGTTATGGTGTTGGAGGAGAATATTGGAAGTGTCATGGGCTGCCGAAAGAAGAATGTGTTGGAAGAAGTGCAACCAGAGTGTTCCTTGGAGGCCAGGATGACCGAACTTTGTCTCTCATACTTTGGACGTATTGTCAGGAGGAACCAGTCGCTGGAGAAGGATATCATGTTTGGTAAGGTGGAGGGTGAGAGAAAAAGGAAGATCACCAGCAATATGGTTTGGCAAAGTGACAGCATCAGTGAGCTCAAGCGTCACAACAATTGTGAGGTTGGCCCAGGACCGGGCAGTGTTTTGTTCTGTTGGGCATAGGGTCACTATGAGTCAGTACTGACTCAATGGCACCTAACAACAACAGCAACAATCCATGATGATGAGGTAGCAAAGCTGTCTTCAAATCGACCTGGTGATTAGGACCTTCTAATAATTACCATTTTAGCCAAGTCTTTCCGACAGTATCACTCCTCTGATCAATGTCTCTGGAATTATTTGAGTGTGCTTTTCAGATTATGTGAACCCAGCTTTACTGGTTTTGATCATCATTCTAAAATTGATTTCTAATATCTCAGAATACTCTAACCATTTCAGTGTTGTTTTTTTTCCACTTATTTGGCGCTTAGTTTTGAAAGGATCTTAGGCACTTTTTTGTTTCATTCTAGGTTTGTGGGGGAGAGAAACCTTATTTGTCTCCAGAGATTCTAGAGGAAAAGCACGGTGAATGCAAACAAGTAGCTCTGGATCATTTTAAGAAGACCAAGAAGATGGGTGGGAAGGATTTTAGCCTTCGTTACCAGGAGGAGCTGGAGAAGGAGATCAAAGAACTCTATGAGAACTTCATGAAGCACAATGATAGCAAGAATGTCTTCAGCACCTTCCGCACCCCTGCGGTGCTGTTCACAGGCATTGTGGCTTTGTACATAGCCTCGGGCCTCACTCACTTTGTTGGTCTGGAGGCTGTGGCCCAGCTGTTCAACTGTATGGTTGGACTGTTGTTAATAGCACTCCTCACCTGGGGTTACATCAGGTATTCTGGTGAATATCGGGAGCTGGGTGGAGCCATCGACAACGGTGCAACGTATGTATTAGAGCAGGTAAGTGATGCTGGCGGAGAGGGCTGAAGGTTGATTGGTAGTGGGCCCACATTGTGCTTGTATTTTGAAATCTCTCCAGTGGGAAGAATCTCACTTTGAAAGGGGAGCATGAGAAACTTCCCTGGCCCTCTTTTCACCCCATAGACATTGTTTTTATTATCCTTCTCTAAGATATTTATTCCTTAGAGATATTTATTCCTAGTACTTAACTTCCCTGTTTAAAAATGCTCTTTCATGCAAAAGTGACTCTACTTTAGATATACTGTACTTCTCACAGGAAGCTTCTAATTATATGCTCTTCAGACATATTTCCTGTGTCTATTTTTTCCCCCCAAGATTAATTTGCTTCACTGACAATCAAGAGCTTGAAAACTATGAACTTAACAAAGCTTTCTGTTTTGAGTATTATCAGGTTAGAAAATGACCCCGTCTCCTTCATTTACTCCAGGAAACATTGACTTTTTTCCATTGACTCGGTCCTCTAATTTAGAGGCCTCTGAGACTCTGGTTGTTTTATTTTCTGAGTTGCATGAACAGGTAGTTAGGCAGGAAGCTTGTGATGAAGCCAAGGGAGCAGATGCTCAGGAGTTAGCTGCTCCCACAGCCTGTTCTTACGCCTCCATTTTCATTCCCTCCTTCTGGTCTGTACCGCTGGTGGAGACGGGATTTTGACAGTTATCTCAAAGGTCTTATTTCATGATTCTGTGTTGTATTTCACTGACTTACATGAGACTAAATGGACTTTTGCAGGCTACTTCTTACATGTGTAATTCCACTCAAGCAGCTCTGAGGGACGCAATTGTTGGGAGACAACCAGTGGATAAAAAAGCTCAATAACATGTTAACGTGAGGATCCAACAAGAAGCAGGCCAGTCCCTCCTGATTTCTGCGTTGCTGCGTGGCCCCAGGTCCAGGTCCAGGTCCCGAGGAAATGCAGAAGTGAGACCATCCAGGAAGAGCTCAGACACTAATAAATGAGACAGGCCTCTCCTGTGGTTCAGCTTCTTACACACACTTCCATTCCTGTTGGGAGTATTGCTTTCCTTGCTGATGTAGACCCACACCTATATGTCTGTTCTCTTACTACTCTCTGCTTTGTGCACTTTATGGGGGAAAGTTAAGGGAGAAAATGTAATGCAGCTTGCAGTCCTTTCTGTACCACTTAGTGCCTTTGAAGGTTGAATCTGTGAGTTAGTGAACACGATGGGGAGGGGACGGAGCATAACCTCAAGAAAGATGCTGTTTTGGGGTGAAACGTACCAGTTCTTTGTACCTTTACTCCTATGAATAGATTTCCTTTTTTTTTAAAAGTTTACCAAACTTGCAAAAGCTTCAGAACTAAAGACTGGCTGAAAACAATGCCACTATACTTTACATTTTTAAATTATATTATGAAAGGATCCTTTTGTCACATAATGTGGAAAAGTCATATATCTAAATACACCATCCTCTGAAATGTACGCTCTCTTACCTGATAGGGTGACCATTGCATTGCAGAGTGCTTGACTGTTTGCCCTCTTGTAGCTTCTTTCTAGAAAAGAAAGCAAGCAGGCCTCAGAAAGCCAGAGTGGCTCGTACTAAGAGGAATGAGCTGGATGCTTTGAGAAAAAAAACCTGAGTTTAAATGAACCATGTGACCTCTGATAAGTCACTTGAACTTGTGCCTTGGTCAGATTCACTGATTGTAGGTTTATATATTGTACATGACCTTCACACAAAATTGTCATTTGAGAGATGTTTCTTTTATTTTTTCTGAGAATTTTGCGTAAGGACTTATTAAGGATTAGAGGGAAAACATTACCAAATATTAGTGTTTTTAATTGATGTCTTTTTCCTGTGGTTTAGCAGTAATTAAGGTCTTTGTCTAAAATGTGTTATTTGCATTCCCCTATGCACTATCTAGTATATTTTTAATAAGGAAGCTGTAATTATTCATCTTACTTAGCAAATTCTCCTTTATTTAGTCTGTCACTAGTCTGGTAGCTTTAAAATCGCTTTGACTGTAAGGACCAAAGTCCTACTCAAATACAGACAACATATAGAAATTTCTAACAATTTTTTTTGGTTTACCTTCATCATGTTATAAATTTTGTTTTATCTGATTAGATGCCTTTCGATTTGTAAAGGTGAATTATTATGGATTTAAAAACTTAAAATAAGCCTGCAAGTATTATACAAACATTCAGGTGTATGAGCCTTAATTTTTCACAAGAATTTACTTTTTCTTGGGGGAGAAAGATGAGAGGGCTAAGGCAAAATCTGAGTGTAAATTTTATGCACATGAAGTTTGAATGGGAAAAGTCTCTTTGGCTTGTAATCACTCTTTAAGAATTTTCATTTGACCACGTTACCCTATTACCTCTCAAGTGTTTTTGTAAGTTAATTCCAAGAATTTTCTTTTTTTTCCTTCCATATTTGCATACCACCAGACCCTGAGGTTCATGGTATTAAATCTTCACAAAGTTTAGTCTTGTTCTAAGAACTGCTACCTGCTTGCTTTGTGATGATGCTTTAGTTTAGCTTTGCTGGTTCAATTGAAAGCTGGCTTCCGGGGTTTATACCATTTCCAGGTAGCCTCTCACATTCTTAGTAGACCTTTAAAGGTGTTGAGATACTTAGTTTTTAAAATGTATTTTATAAGCAAATTTATAGATTTCAGAATAACTTTATAGAATTCAGAGAAAAGGTATGTCCAGAATGTGTTCTAATACTAAAGTATTCTTCTTTAAAAAATATATGTGGCAATGTATGATTTAATTAAAACTTAGGATTTAGTTACTGTATAATTTCATTACTACTGTTTTGGTCTTAATAAGGAATAACCTTGGTTAAATCACCCTGGGGAGGCTGTATGTTTATCTTTATTAATTTATTCTGCTTGGAAACTGTTTAGAAAGTTATATTGTAAGGCTTCTTAAGTATTTTCTTTGGCCTTTGTTCTTTTTTAACAATAAGTTGATGGTTTTATATCACCTTTCTCAAATGAGCTGCCTTCTCATTGTTGACGGAATAGTCCTGGGGATATTTATAGTCAGGTTGAGTAAATGTCCTTTTCCTCTGAACTTCCCTCAGCCTTTCCTTTGCAGGCAGGGCCTGTACTTAGCACAGGTGTGTGGGTGGGGTTTGTTGCTCTGCCTCTCCTGGCTGGCCTTCCCACAAGCATTTGTCATTTGCTTTTCTCAAGCAGTCTGTGAAGCATGTTCTTAATCACATGTATACAACGGATTCCCACGTTTTCTTTTCAAATTATTGATTTCAGGGGAAGTTAAATATTGCTAAGTTTTTTCTTCTTCCAACTAGTTTCTTATATTAAAAATAGTGGAATCCAAGTGATCCTGAGAACTATTTCTAGAATGATTTGTAGATTAAAATATGAGGACAGAATCATCAGGTATAATTGTAACACCATCTTCAGAGGCATCTTAGCAGTCTACTAAGAAATGTGTTTCAGGGAGGTTAGTATTAACAACTCTATGCTTTGTCCATTTGCCTGTGGATGTTATGACTGTATTTGTTCTTTCTCTTTTCTCTTAATATGAAATAAAATGCTTTGAGCAGACAAAAACCTTGCCCCGTACTGGCGTTCTGTTTCTTTAGCAGATCATACTTAATGTCTACATGGCTGATACACATGGTGCTTTGGGTGAATTTGGGTGAGTACATACACATGTATGAGTTTTTGAGAGGCCAGGCAAAAGTGGCAAAACACAGATAGTTTTATTTTTACCTAGAGTTTTGGGTTTGTTTGTTTTCTTTTTTAGAATGTAACTTAGATGGACGTTTTCACTAAACTATTCTTAAAATGTGGCAGGGGTGATCTGATGTTCCTTTGGTTGTAGTCTGCGTGACCTACATGATTCTAGCTTTTATTTGGATCCAACAAAATGTTAGTCAGGGGGCACAGGTATAATGAAACTTGTTATGAAAGTACCAATGATTTCTGTGATTAAAATACTATAATCCCATTGTAAAAGAATTTGCGTTTGAATACTCTTTCTTACATAATGATAAAGTCATATTGTAGCTATGTTTTGGGTAGTAGCTCTTATCTGCCTTGATGTGCATAAGACTTACCTGGGTTGTTGTTGTTAACTGCTGTCGAGTCGGTTCCGACTCACAGTGACCCTATATAGGGTTTCCTAGGAATGGCTGGTGAGCTTGAACCACTGACCTTGCGGTTCAAGCCGACCTTGCAGTCCAGCTCATTAACATAGAGCGCCACACCAGGACTCCAAGGCTTGTTAAAAATGTCACATTCCCATCCGGATACGCAGGGATTGCCTCAGTTGGCCTAGGCTCTGGACCTGGAATCACCATTTTTTTTTATAAACAGTAGGCTATTCAGAGACCCCAGTGAGAGGCTGCTCCGTGGGGTGGGAGATACTAATGAGAAAGTATAGTTCGGTGTTACCTGAGGACAAACAGCCAGCTTGTCCCTGAGTTTCAGAACAGGTCATCTACTGCCGGGTACAGTCCTCGAACTTTTACTGTGTTTAGAGCAGCAATAAAGATGCTGTAGCATCCAGAGCACTATGTAAGCTCCACAGAGTTCTTTGTCTCCATTAAGATGTCACAGTGCCTTCTCTGAAACAAGTGTTCGATTTACTGATAGATAGAATTTAAAAATTTTTGGTAGCTAAATTTCTTTTTAAAAAGCAAAATAATAGCACTGACTTGAATCTCTAAAATTCCATAAAACCTTAAGCCACAAATAAGAATAATGAACAAGAAAAAGTGACAGAGCCGCAGCTTTAATAGGCCCCTGTGTCAGGGACTTTTCATAGTAGATTGAGAGTCAGAGATTCTGAGAGAAATTTTTGTTGCTTGGGGAGGAACTGTTTGTGTCAGAACTAAAATCGGATGTCTTTATGACCTAGGAAAATTGCATTTTCTTCCTCTAACTTTCTGATTTAATATTTCCCTAAGCTTTCTAATTTAGGAGCTCTGGTAGCGTAGTGGTTACAAGTCAGGCTGCCAACCTCAAGGTCAGCAGTTCGAAACTACCAGCTGCTCCGCAGGAGAAAGATGAGGCTTTCTGCTCCCGTAAAGATTTACAGCCTCGGAAACCCTGTACAGGGTCGCTATGGGTCGGAACCGACGCCACGGCACATAACAGCAAGCTTTCTAATTTAGTTAATTAATATTAACTCCTTTATCGAGCCATAAAAGAGTTAGTATTAATCTCGATTACATGTAGTTTCCTGTCAGATTGTTTTTGTTTTTTTAAAAAATCATCAGTCTCCAGGACCTTGAGACAAGATGGCATCTGCCACCCACTACCGGTTGGAATCACACCAGAAGATCCTAGATAGAGTGGGAGAAAATGTGGAACAAAATTCAAAATAAGACCAGGTTTGTTCAGATCCACTGGTAGAACCTTGAGACTTTGCCCTGTAAGGACCAAACTGATTTTGCCTACCTAGAAAGTGCTTGACTAAACTCTAGTCAGGCTCAGGAAAGCATTTTAAATAGACAAGGCCTCAGTTATTATTAGTTCCCTCCAGAGGCAAGGTCAATCTCCATTCTGTACATTAGCCTGAACACGTACTCTAGCTCCAAGAATATGATATATGTATAAATAGCCAGGCAGCTCAAGGCCAGAGGCCAGATGTTTTCCTTTACCCTAGCCTAAGAACAAAGACCACCAGTCCTGACCAATTAAACTGTAACATCTCATAGTTTGCCAATTGTTAACCAATCCAAAGATTGTAAAGCTGAGAAACCTGAGCTGTTAGAAAATTCTATAAAAACCCTGCAGACAATGAATTCGGGGCTCTTTCCCTATTCCGAAATGTCGGATAAGGTCAGAGACCTGGCTCGAGCTTGATTAAACAACCCTTATGTATTTGCATCGGCACACGGCTCCTGGGTGGTCTTTGGGGACCCTGAATTCTGGGCATAACAGCCCCTGGCCTCTCAAGTCTGCAACTGAACTTTTAGCCCATGGCTCAGTTGTCAGCCAAGCAATAGATAACATGGAAACAATAACACTAATGAGGTACACACAAACAAAATGGTCAACCTTTTGAGATCAAAAAGGGGGGGGGCACTGTTTACCTAAGGACAAAATTCAGAAGGGTGGAGAAAGGAAGATGAAGGGAAACAAATAGGAAGTGGGATAAGAGACTGCAGTTGAGAATGTAAAATATCTGACTTGTAAACCTTCACTCAATTCATAATAAAAAATTAAAAGATTCATGAAAAGGACTATATGCTTGACCTTTGCCTTTGAATGTCTAAAATTTAGTGTAGTTTTTAACAAGTGCCAGTTGGATGAGATGATGCTGTTAGTATATTAAAAGCATGTTTCTGTTTCATTCCGTCATAAGGTCATTTAATGTAATAAATGTGCCAATACCATGCCGGCTTCTTCTCCGCTCTTTACTATGGGAAGGCTGTGAAATAAGTTGATTTGGACCTGGCAAGCGGATACGAGTTAGCAGGGTCTCCAAGGGAATAGTTAACTAACTAAGTGTCTGAGGTGGTAATGGGAATGTGGTTTCAGTTGACTTTCTTTGTCCTAGGAAACACATCTTTATAGCATTTTTGTATCATTTATAGCATTGGAGAAGACTCTGCCGTTGCCAATTGTGCTTAAAAGATCAACACCAATTTTATTGGCAGTAGCGTGGATCTGGGGTGGACCCCTGTAGGACTTTTAGTTCTCCCATCTAGAGCAAATTATTCCTTTTTATAGTAGGGGAGCCAGTCTTTACTGAAAACTTTCCCTTCCTTGGCAACCTTGGAGGCGGCAGTGAGGAGGTTGCATAGAGCTTCTCCAATATTGCCTACAGGTTTGACATACTCCATTTAGCCCCATTAAAATGTTTTCTTCCCTCATTTGAAACTTGGATTGTGTGGGGTCCGCAGTCTTCATCCACCTATCTATTCTTCCCTGAGCCTCACCACAGCCTGGTAGGGAAGGGGTGAACTCGGGGTGCTCTGTAGAAAGTTCTGAGAGAACACAGATTCAGTCCTGGGGTATTACAGCAGAATGTTGATGCCCTCATTCTGGGAGAAGGAAGGGCCAGTATGGGAGAAGTGGCTATGTATGGATGGGGAGAAGTCGAGCAGACTAGGGTTTGTCTGCAGGCCACTGGCATTCTTGACTGGTTATTGTAAATCAGTTTGTAGAAAAGAAACACACAGTTACTTAGAATGACTCATACAAATGGATGTCAAGGAGCAAAACTAAGAAAGTGCCGTCAAGTCGGTCCTGACTCAGTGATCCTGTCTAGGCTTTCTGAGGAGCGGCTGGTGGGTTTGAATTGACAGCCTGTGGTTAGCAGTCCAGTGCTTATCCTATAACCCAGCAGGATATTAGACACGAAAAGCGTGTGACCGCTTTTCTCTGTTCTCAGATGGATTTCCTCATGCTGCGGGGAGGCCAGCAACACAGTCCTAAGCTTACCTCATCCCACTTGAACATCCCTAGAGGAAAGAGTCTTGACCCACACCCTATTAAAAAAAATTATTAATGTGTGTGTGTGTGTGTGTGTGTGTGTGTGTGTAGAGCTCCATCTCAGAGACAGTTTCTGATTGGTTGGGGTGCAGGGACAGCCACATAGAGACCACACGCCTCTCTAGCCAGAGTGGCGGGGTACTGTGATGGGCAGTGCCACCCGAACCACACGGAGTCACCAAATGAAAGTGCGAGGCAGACAAAAACAAATGTCCTCTACACAGGTCACTTTGTAAACATTTGGAATGAAATCCTGGGACTATTTTCCCAGTAAAGGTTATGAAATGTTCTGCCAAGTGGACAAAGTGTGTCCAGAAACCAACAAAGAGTAGGCATCTGCTCTCTTCAAGTGTAAAGGAAAAGCTCGTACTGTTGAAAGTATAACGTTGTACTACGGATGTAATCGATGTGATTTGAACCAGGGCGCTGTATGGAACACAAGAAATGAAACAGCAGTGGAGGGCAGCACATCTACAAACAGTGGTATAGGGGTAAATCAGGTCCATTACAGTATTCTGCTTGGAGAACATCAGTGAGAGAATTTGAAAGGCCAGGGGTGGGGTGCTGAATTGCTAGGATTGGTTTACAGAGTGGGCTGCTGGGATTGGTTACAGTAAGTGCAGACGTGTGTGTTTTTAGGGGGTTTCTCAAGTCACAGATGTTAAGAGAGCTCTT
Source organism: Chrysochloris asiatica (assembly GCF_000296735.1). Taxonomy (NCBI): domain Eukaryota; kingdom Metazoa; phylum Chordata; class Mammalia; order Afrosoricida; family Chrysochloridae; genus Chrysochloris; species Chrysochloris asiatica. The sequence continues at coordinate 22,122,730 of NW_006408558.1, forward strand.
TGTCATTGTTATTAAATGGTGTCCATTTGACTCAGTGACCCCGCATACTGAATCCTGATGTGGTGCTGTAGGATAAGCACCGGGCTGTAACCACAAGCTTGGCAGTTCAGACTTACCAGCTGTTCCTTGGGAACCCTATGCAGAGTCGCTATGAGTCAGAACCAACTCAACGGCACTGAGCAACAACGTGTTAAGTGCCATCGAGTCGATTCCGAACCATAGCGACCCTGTATAGAGTTTCCAAGGAGCAGCTGGTGAGCTTGAACCGCCGACCTTACAGTTCAGACTTCTTTGCAGTCTGGCGCATTAACTCACAGCATCACACCAGCACTCAGAACGACAACATAGGGAACTCCAAATGACTCTTAGGCCAACATTTTCCTGGTATCTGCTTGTGCAGGAAATTTCTCATTAAGGTCTCAGTATCAAGACCCTCTTTAAGGATACATTCCACGTCTGTGCCTGATCACAAGGAAAACATTTTCTTACTTGGTGTGATAAGCTTGTTTAGTAGTATCAAGTGTAAAGGGACTGATTTGTTGTTGTTGTCAGGTGCCATCGAGTCGGAACCGACTCATAGCGACCCCATGCACAGCAAAACGAAACAATGTTCGATCCTGGGTCAACTTCACTACCGCTGCCACACTTAAGTCCATCAATGATGCAACCTGGCTGATCCATCTTGTTGGGGGTCTTCCTCTTTTTCTCTGACCCTCCACCTTACCCAGCATGACATCCTTCTCCAACGACTGTTCCCTCCGGACAATATGTCCAAAGTAGGAGAGACAAAGCTTAGCCATCCTGGCCTCCAAGGAGCACCCTGGCTACACTTCTTCCAAAACAGATCTATTGGTTCTTTTGGCAGTCCGTGGCACTTTCAGTATTCTCCTCCAACACCACAACTCAAAGGCATCAATTCTTCTGCGATCTTCCTTACTCACTGTCCAGCTTTCGCATCCATATGAGGCTATTGAAAACACAATGGCCTGAGTCAGGCGCACCTTAGTCCTCAAGCTGACATCTCTGCTCTTCAATACTTTAAAAAGTTCCTGTGCAGCAGATTTGCCCAATGCAATACGTCGTCTGATCTCTTGACTGCTGCTTCCACGAGTGTTGATAGTTGATCCAAGAAGAATGAAGTCCTTGACAACTTCAATCTTTTCTCCATTGATAAGAATGTTATTTATTGGTCCAGTGGCGAGGATTTTTGTTTTCTTTACATTGAGATGTAATCCATACTGAAGGCTGTGCTCTTTGATCTTCATCAGTAAATGTTTCAAGTCCTCTTCACTTTCAACAAGCAAGGCTATAGCATCTGCATATCACAGGTTGTTAATGAGTCTTCCTCCAAACCTGATGCCACGTTTTTCTTCATAGAACCCAGCTTCTTGGATTATTTGCTCAGCATACAGGTTAAATAAGTATGGTGAAAGGATATAACCTTGTCACACACCCTTCTTAAATTTAAACCATTCAGTGTTCCCATGTTCTGTTTGAACAACTGCCACTTGGTCCAGGTACAGATTCCTCATGAGCACAATTAAGTGTTCTGGAATACTCATACTTCGCAACGTTATGTTGAGTAAATAATCCGAGAAGCTGAATTCTATGAAGAAAAGCATGACATGAGGACTGGTGGAAGACGCATTAACAAGCTACGATATGCAGATGATACAATCTTGTTTGCTAAAAGCTAAGAAGACATAAAATACTGATGAAGATCAAAGACCACAGCTTTCGGTATGGGATGCACCTCAATGTAAAGAAAACAGAAATCCTCACCCATGGACCAATAAACAACATCCATATAAATGAAGAAAAGATTGAAGTTGTCAAAGACTTCATTTTGCTTAGATCAACTATCAACATTCATGGAATCAGCAGTCAAGAAATCAAAGGACGTATTGCATTAGAAAAATCTGCTACACAAGACCTTTTTAAAGTGTTGAAGAGCAAAGATGTCAGCTTGAGGATTAAGGTGCGCCTGACCCAAGCCATGGTATTTTCAGTAACCTCATACACATGCGAAAACTGGACAGTGAATAAGGAAGATCATAGGAGAATTGATGCGATTGAGTTATGATGTTAGAGGAAAATATTTAAAGTACCACGGACTGTCAAAAGAACAAACCAATCTGTGTTGGAAGAAGTACAGCCAGAATGTTCCTTGGAAGCCAGGAGAGCCAAACTTTGTCTCTCATACTTTGGACATACTATCAGAAGTGTCCAGTCCTTGGAGAGGGCTATTATTATTGGTAAAGTGGAGAGTCAGAAAAATAGAGGAAGACTCCCAATAAGATGGATTGGCAAAGTGGCAGCAGCAATGGGCTGAAACAGAGCAATAATTGTGTGGTTGGTGCAGGACCCAGAAGTGGTTCGTTCTGTTGTACATAATGTTGCTTTGAGTTGCTACTGACTTGATGGCTTCTAACAACAACAACATTCAATACGTATGAGTTGATTGCTGTCTTTACATTGTGTGTATGTGTTGTTGCTGTTGTTGTTTTGTGTGGTGCTAATGGTTTCAGATGAGCTTCCAGACAAAGACAGACTAGGAAGAAAGAGTGACAAACTACTTCCGAATCACTAGTCACTGAAAACTCTATGAATAGCAGAGAAACATTGTCAGATATAGGACTGGAAGGTGGGAGGGCACTCAGAATGCGACTGGGGAAAAAAATGCCT
>NW_006408558.1:22127214-22128767 GCF_000296735.1 Chrysochloris asiatica
TTGCTGCTGGTGTTTTTGTAGTAACTGGTGTTTTAGTTGTAGCAATGACTATCTGAATTTGTAGCAATAACTTTTGATTATGGAGTAGTAATTAAAGAAAAGGAAAAAACATAGGAAATCTGTTCAGTAACTACAAATGTTGTAACTAACAGCATTGTAATTCAATGTAAAAAGATTTTACAAAACAATTTGTAAGAAAATTACATTTAAGCAATTTGCAGTGTTATCACATTGTTCTATGATTCAAATGAATAAATAAACATTACAAAGGATTGTGTGTGGTCTGTTATGGGAGGAAGACCATGGGCAGGGGGACAGGCCAGCTGGGAGAGTGGAGAGTACCACAAACCTCAGGGATGGTGATGACTACTTTTCCCCTGAGGGATGCTTGCATTTTGAAAGTTGCTGTTAAGCAATAGGAAACCTTATTGCAAAAGGTTTCTATGGATTCTGCTCCTTGTGTATAATAAACACAGCATCCCAAACAATCTCTCCCCCTTTCCTTCTCCTTCCCTGGCCTTGCTTCTCCTTGGAACCCATAGGGTCTCTGGGGTCAGAGCAGCAATCCAGTTATTTCTCCCTTTTGCTCAGGTACTCCTTCCTCAAACACTCACCAAAACAATGGATTTCTTAGAGAATTCATGGTTTTTAGAAGGCAAACAATAAAGAGATTGGACATATTGTCAATTGATATTTCTTTACCTCTGTCACCCCTGAAGAAGAATGGGGCTCTGAAGCTGTGGCATATGGAGAAAACTGGAGGTTTTGGAATCAGATGTTTGATCCCAGCATGCCTGGCTGTTCGCCTATACACAGTGATGGATGGAATGGGTTTAGGGCTTAAGGGCAGCCTGTTCATGACAATGCCTGCATCCTGTGGTAGTTTCTCCATAAATCACAGGGTCTTTCCAATAATGCTCCTTTGGAGAGCTCTGAGAAAGCTAAAAAATATGCCTTTTTTTTTAAAAAAAAAAAATTAAGGGCAAGTCGATAAGTATTGCTCTTAGGGTTTTACTTAATGCAGGCACAGGTTTATATCAAACAAAAAGTGTTTCAACTTGCCTCTGCAATCAAAGTATGGCTGCATCCAAAGTCTCTCAGTACTACACTTGTCTTAGTCTCATTAGGGTGCCTTCAGGGGAAAGGTGGCTTGATCAACTGAGTAATGAAATCACCAAACACAGGCTGCCCTCGTCACTGAGCTAAACCTCCACAAGAGAATTCAGACAATGGGTTCCAAGGGGATCTGCTGGGCCAGTTAAATTCAAAGCACAACAGTTTGTGCAGAAGGGTTTAGTGACTGTTTTTTGGGACCCCAAAGGGGTAAACTTGATAGATTTTCTAAAGGACACAGAACAATCACCAAGTCGTATAATGGATACATTTTAAGAAAATTGAAAACTGCATTGTTGGTAAAAAAAATCCAGGAAAGTTATACCCAAGGATTTTTCCTATCATGACAATGCATCTGCTCATTCTTTGAGTATAGTAAAGGCTGCTTTATAGAATTTCCTAGGGAAACCTTACCCCATCCACCCCTGCCGGGGTCTGGC
>NW_006408558.1:22136381-22142671 GCF_000296735.1 Chrysochloris asiatica
CATTTTGAGTTGGAGCCGGCTCGAGGGCACTTTCCACCATAACAAAAACATATAATTGTATTTGTTGTTGTTAAGTGCTGTTGAGTCAGTTCTGACAGAGTGGCTGATGAGTTTGAACTGTCCACGTTGTTCAAACCGACCTTGTGGTCCAGTGCTTATCCTACAGCGCCACACCAGCTAACTAGTTGTCCAATAATTGTATTAAACTGACATAAAAGCAAAAATAAATACATAAAGGCTTCTATGATTTTCTAGCAATATTTTTCAATTTACCCTTGGCCTTCTCCTCCCTCTCCCCCCCTCCCCCAACCTCCTGCCCAGGAACTGGAAAAAGAACAAGGAGGTGCTAATAGCAGGGTATTCTGAAAGCAGAGGTTAAGGAGATTTGGTTTCCTTTGCTTCATCTGAGCTTGGATTGCCTCCCAGGAATTCACTTGCTTAATCTACTCAACAATTTTGGGGGCAGGCATGTAACAATACACACAAGCTCTGAAGTCTTTATTTATATTATCTCTGACTCTCCTGTGATGTTTATGAGCACGTGCCATTTGTCATGTTACTAATAACAGCGGACATGTAAAAATGGCTGATGAAGCCACTTGACCTCCTATGTCCACAAGGCTAACAGCCCTGGACTGATTCTGATGAGGCAGAGAATATGCCTCCACCGGCTAACATTTTAACCAGTGTTGACACCAAATAGATTACAATACTGAGTTCTGGTGTGGCACTGTAGGATAAGCACTGGACTGTTAACTGCAAACTCATCAGTTCAAACCCACCAGCTGCTCCTTACAAACCTTATGATCAGGAATCCACTCACTTAACAACAACAACAACAAGAAGTCTCCTGAGGCTTAGCACTTTATGAGCATTATCTTTATTCATTCATTGCTCTTTGGGGGATGTATTCTTATGAATAGTATCATCATCCCATTTTACAGATGAACAAACTGAGGATGAGAGAGGGAAATGGGCCTTGAGTCATACAGCTAGTATGAGGCAGGACTGAGTCAGGATTTGACCCAAGCAGCCTGACTCTCAGGAATAATGCTGGCTTGGGAGTGGGAGGAAAATAGAGCTAAAAGCTGATTCTACTCTTGGGGAGGTTTAGCTCAGTGGCGCGGGAGGCCTGGGTTTGGTGATTTGTTTACTCACTCCATTGATCATGCATTCATGGAATACCTACAGTGTGCCAGAGTTCGTGCAAAGTTCTGGGGCTATCTGGTGGCTCAAGATCCATCTCTGTCCTCAAAGACCCTACTTTCAAATGGAAGAGAGTACATCGACCATTAACACTCCAATGCGAAACGTGTACAGAGATCAAGTACGGAGAAGGCTTCAAAAAATTCGTGAAAACATGGAATTAAAAGTTAATGGGCTTTTCCCACGAACTTTTTGAAGCTTCATGGGATAACAGAATTTGTGTTTAACTCTGTGGTGCGAACAGAGAGCCCTAAGTATCAGAAAGGTGGGGAGATGCGTCCCATTAGTGGAGTCTAGGGGGCGCCGCGGAGCAAAGCGGGGGCGTGTGGAGAGGCTCCAGCGACAGCCGGCGAAGCTCCGCCAGCCTGTCTGTCCTCAGAGGCCGGAGCTGGCAGGTCAGTAGTTGTCCTGTCAGGGAGTTAGTTCTGCGGGGAGGGGCCCCGTGACCTCACGGCGGCCAAGGCTGGGTCTGCGGTCATTAAAAGCGTTTCCTTTGCAGTGGCGCCACGTAGCCTTCCTAGTCGGCGAGGTGGGCAAGCAGTTCCTTGGGGAAGGTGAAGCGAAAGGCGCCTGTCCGGCTCTAGGACCGGGCGTGCGTTGGAGAGGTTGGGGAGGGGGAGGAACAGCCGGGCGCACGGAGCGGGAGGAGGGAGAGGGTGTGGCGGCGTCACTCCGCCGGCGTCTCGCAGCTTGAGACTGACAGCCGCTCCGGGCAAGTGTAGCGCGAGCTCCCGCCCCCTTCAGGAGTTCCTGGGGCTTTTCGCGGTCCAGTGCAGGGCAGGGAGGTGGCTTCCCAGCCCGCAGTCGCCGCCCCCGGGGTGTTGGTGACGATGCTTTCTGCTAGTGACATCCTGAATCCCTGCTCTCTTGGCCTCAGGCACGTCCGCAGCTGATCAAGCGACTCCTGCCTGCCCCCGAGGGTCCCCTCGCGAAGGAAGATGCGCGCGCCCATTGTAAGTTTGCCGGCGAGGCGGGGACGTGTTTTCAGGGTGGCCTGGAGCCCGAGTTCGTCCTTTTAGAGAGGACTCTCGAGTACGTGGGACCACACCGCCTTCAGCTGCCGAGCATCAGGTGTCAGGTGTGGTCAGGTCCACCTGTGGGAGTTGTTTGCTCAGTGCGCCTGCGCGCGTCCATTGTAACTGTAGCGACGATGCGGGTACGTGTTTTCAGGGTGGCTCGTTGGCCTGGAGCCCGAGTTCGTCCTTTTAGAGAGGACTCTCGAGTACGTGGGACCACACCGCCTTCAGCTGCCGAGCATCAGGTGTCAGGTGGGGTCAGGCCCACCTGTGGGCGTTGTTTGCTCAGTGCGCTTGCTCGCGCCAGTTTGGGGCCCTCCCCAGCCTGACCCGTGGCAGCAGAATACGGTACCCACTGGAGCTGGAAGCCGGGCAGGGGCGATGCCTCTCCACCTGGGTCAGGTGCTGCCTTCCGGAATCCAGCAGGACACGGGCACGCTCCGGGGATGGGTGTCTAGGGCTGGACCTCCGCTGGGTCTGCTTCTGTTCTCAGCTGACTCGCCTCGTGACCCGGACAGCCAACAAGCTGTGATGTGGTTCCGAAATCATAACTCGGGCGCAGCAAATGTTTCTCTTCTGCGCATTAGAACTAACCACAGAGAGGTTCAGAGTAGGGACTTTTGAGTTAAGATCCATCTGGGATCATATTCCCACTTGACAAGTACTCGGCCAATTTCAAGTACATCTGGATGTGGATTCTAGGACTTAAAACTGAGTAAGTCCTCAGAGCAGCGCCTGGTACTCATAGTATGTGCTGGGCCATTGTATGCGGTCTCATTTCAATCTCTGTACAGAGCTTATCACAGTGCTTTGCGTCAGTGCATACTTGGTATATTTAACACTGGGAGGAGTGGTCATTTAAAAATATTCCTCTTTGCTGACTGACAACTTTATTTTTGGTAACAATCATAAAATGAAGAAGAATCATATCCAGTAAGGAAATGCAATGAGATGTTTCTTTTACTGAACTTCATATATGTAATCAAGAAAAACAAGAAAAATTGAAAAATTAGATTTTACTATACAGAAACAGAAAACAGTAATGGATGAATAGTTTTTAATTGTATGTGTGCATTTTTGGAAAAAGGGAAACAATTTTATTCCTTTGTATGGATTGGTTGCATAATGAAGACTAACATAGTTTCTGTTTCCAAACCTGAAAAATTGTCAAAGTCTTTGTCAAAATTGATCTTTTTTTGTTTATTTGTGTTCAGTATTCAATAGAGCTAGATTTATCAATCTATCAAAATATATTGAAGGATGCTTTTTGCTAGTTTTCATTCTGAAAACTTTTTTTTTCACACGAAATAACAAATATGAATAGTTGGGAAAGTCTTAAATATTAGGATAAGGTTGGCAGAGACACATGAAAGTCTTATTTCATAATAAGAGGTGTTGCAGGCCAGACCGTAGGGAACCACCTTTGTAATGAGATTGTATTTGTCTGGGTTGTTATGGGATTAAGGATGTGTATTGCAGCCCACCCTTTATCCTCTTATGGCTATGTCACATCACATCACATCACATCACATCACATCACAGCACGGGGGATCATTAATCACATAACAAACTGTCAAACCACTGAGAATCATGGTCCAGTCATCCATAGTTTGGGGAGACACAATTTAATCCATGGCACCGACTATGGGAGAAAGATGTGGTGGTCTGCTTCCACCAAGATTTACAGCATTGGAAACCCTACGGGCAGATTTACTCTTTTCCTAAAGGGTCACACTATAAGTCGGAAACAACTCAGGGGCAGTGAGTGGGTGAAAAATCAAAACTACCCCGTGTTGTTGAGTCGAATCTGATTCCTGGTGACCTGTGTTACTGCTCCCTAAGGTTTCCGGGCTGTACATTTTTATTGAAGCAGACAGACTCATCGTTCTCCTGAGAATGACTAGTGGGTTTGAACCATCAACCTTTCAGTTAACAGCCCAATGCTTAACTAATTACACCACTAGGGCTCCTTAGTGGGTGGATTGTTGTTGTTAAGTGCTGTCTAGTCAGTTTCGACTCATAACGACTTGGTATAGGGATTCTGAGGAGCATGTGGTGAGTTTGAACCACCGGCCTTGTTGTTCAAATTGACCGGAACTCCAGTGGGTGGTGGTGTGCTGTGGCGTTGATTTGGACTCAGTGACCCTGTATAGGGTTTCCGAGGCTGTAAATCTTTACGGTAGCAGAAAGCCTCATTTTTCTCCTGCGGAACTGCTGGTGGTCTCGAACTAGCTGACCTTGAAGCTAGCAATCCGACTCGTAACCAGTACGCTACCAGAGCTCCTAAGTGGGTGGGTAGTGCTTTTAAATATCTCTACATTTGAAAAAAATTCCCCTAAAATAACCTTCACCAGAAAATCATGAATTTCTACTTTATTTGGTAAAATTCTCAAAATTTGCCTCCTGCAAAAATCAAAGTTTTAAAATGGCTGAATCATAGTGGGTATTGATATTTATATTTATTTAGTCCATTGCTTTAGAATAAATGTCTAGTTCTTGGTGAAAATGATCCTTTTCTCTTTCAATTGCTCTTTTTATTGCTTTTCTTTCTTTCTGGCACTCTTAAGATTAGTCACCTTTGTCTTCTGTTTAAACACAGAAAATGTAATGGGACCCCAGGGATTGGAGGCCCAAACACTACCCAACATTAGCTCAAACAATTCAGACCTTACTTTTGAAACAGGCATGTGTAATTGACTGTGTGACTTAGAGGCTCACTGTGTGACTAGATGGGTGTTCTCAGACTTAACTCCCACATAGAAGTCAAAGTAGAATTAAAAATAAAAATGTGGTCATATATACTGTTAAATCTCAACAGTCGCTGTAGCCATCAGTTAGAACTTAAACCAACAAATTGTTTTTGTGAGGAGTAAAGTATTTTACCATGGAATCCTGGTGTGGCGCCATAGGATAAGCACTCGACCTCAAGGTCGGTGGTTCACACTCACTAGCTGCTCCTCGGCAACCCCATACGGGGTCGCTGTGAGTCAGAACTGACTTGACATTTAACAACAACAATAACAACAAAAGCAGCAGCAGCAGCAGCAGTGTTTTACCACTGATGATAATTAAAAGCAGATGGAGTTTTGGTTTTATTATTGTCCTGGACGACATGTTGCTTAGTACTGTACCATCATGAGTGTCGGCACGCCTGAGTTTATTCTTGTGGCTCCTTTGTAGTTTGAATGCCTTCTCAGGAGCCCTGGTGACACTGTGCTGCTAACCACAGGGTCAGCAGTTCAAACCCACCAGCTGCTCCTGAGGAGAAAGAGGATGCTGTCTGCTCCTATAAAGATTTACAACCTTGGAAACCCTATACAGGGTCCACAGCAGTGAGGTGGTTTTGTTTTTTCGCTCTTTCAATTTCTCAATCTTCTCTAGCACTGTATTGGAAATTATATATTGTAATCAGTAAAGTTTCCCTAAAATTGACTAGTTTTCAGAAGTAGATATTCAGATCTTTCTTCCTAGTCCTAGTCTGATAGCTCTGCTAAAATCTGTTCTGCCGTGACTCTGCTGGGATTTGACCTACCAATGGCAGAACTTTTAGCAGCACAGCAAAACACTAGCCACTGGAGTACAACAGACAGATTGGCAGTTGGTGTTAGGTGCTGTCAAGTCAATCCTGATTCATAGCGACCTTATGCACAACAGAACAAAACATTGCCCTGGCCTGCACCAACCAAACAATCGTCATGCTTGAGTCCATTGCTGCTGCCACTGTGCCAGTCCATCTCATTGGGGGGTCTTCTTCATTTTTGCTGGCCTTCCACTTTAACAAGCATGATGTTCTTCTCCAGGAACTGGTCCCTTCTGATAATACGTATTCCAATCAGTTATCGGCTGAAGACGTGCTTAAAAGTTTTCTGTAATCATGTTTCCCAATTTTCTTTTCTATCCCACTCAAATGTCTATTTTAAAATAGTAGGCAAGGGAAATCAATATTCATAAGACAGCCAACCATTTTAGTATTATTTCCCCTCTTCACACTATGCCTTGATTCCCTGTATCACAGAGCCCTGTTGTTCCAAGGTTGAGCATGCATCAATATTTACCTCTATCCCACTT
>NW_006408558.1:22143431-22150963 GCF_000296735.1 Chrysochloris asiatica
TGCCTGAATGGTTTCTGTTGAGAGATCCGAGCTTAATCTGATTTGCTTGCCTTTGTATGTTACACTTCTCTTTTCCCTAGCTGCTTTCAGGATTCTGTCCCTATATTTGATTTTGGGGAGCTTGATTATTATATGTCTTGGTGATTGTCTTTTAGGGTCTATCCTTCCTGGGGTTTGTTGAGCTTCTTGAATGCTTATCTTTTCTCTTGTTAGGATGTTAGGAAAATTGTCTTTCAGAAGCTCTTCAACTGTCTCCTCTGTGGATTTGTGTGGTTCTTCCTGTTCAGGAATGCTGATAATTTTTAAGTTGTTCCTCTCCATGTTGTCCAACATGAATCTTAGGCCTTCTTCAGATTTCTTTAATCCTCTTTTGTGTTTGCTCTTCTTAGTAGTGTTGAGAGATTTATCTTCTAGCTCGCTAGTTCTGGCTTCTATCTCTTCAATTCTACTCCTTTGCCCTTTCAGTGTATTGTCCATTTCTGATATTATATTATTAATTGTTTGGACTTCTTTCTGTAGGTTTTATATTGTTTCCAATGCTGTATCTATTTTATTTGATTGTTCCTATAGCACTTTCCTGACTTCTTATTTTTCTCAACTCCATTGTATAGTGTTTTGATACATTTTATAATCCTTTTTTTGAATTCCTTGTCAGGCATTTCCAAAGCCTGCCCATCTTCCAGTATGGAGTGTAGGTGTACTTCCAGCTCATTTGCCTCAGTCACTTTATCTCGTTTCTGGACATGTGCTGATATGGTCATCTGTTTCTGTTTTTTGGGCATATACAGGAGTTATCTGTGGCCATAATACTTAGATGGGTGTGTGTTTTGATATTTTTTGCTTTCTGATTGCTTCCAGGTAGATGTGATCAGGAGATGGGCTTCCCTTTTCACTCTTCTTCCTCAGAAATTTCAACTGTTGGTTGTTGTAACGTAACTCAGGATTTAATTTTCAGCCTATTTCCTTTTTAGTCTGCCTGTCCTGCTCCACAATACCTGTTCAGGCCTTTTTCCTAGTTATAAACAGTTCAGGGCCAGCTGTGGCCATTTGGTTTTAAGTGGAAACTGTCACTTTAAATTTTGAGGAGATCTGTGCACATGCATAGTCAAACCCTCCTGGGGTGGGGGTGGGGTGTCCATTTGCACAGGCTCCCCCTCTAGTCACCAGACAGCAAGAGACCAATGAACAGATACCAAAAAAAAAGAATGTCCACACTTTCACCTCCGGGGTTCTGTCAGGCATCAGTGGCTGCTCTGATCCTTCCTCCGCTTGGTCTCACCCAAGATGGCGGCTCCAGGAGCAGCTGAGTATCTTGAATTAGGAAGCAATGAATTTCTTGCTTCTGCTACAAAATCCCCTAGCTGTAAGCCTTCCAACCTTCTAAATACTCCTTTATATGTGGTTCAGAGTTCTGGCATGATCCCCTGAACCTGCTTGATCCGGTATTCTGTGTTGTTGCTGACAGAGCTCTTCACTGCACTTCCTTCTGATCCGCCATCTTGTTTGTTCTTTGACCTTTGCTTTTTGAGCTAGACCAATGTTAATAGTAGTTGTTGAAGCAATTCCCCGGAGCCCCAGTGGGATGGAAGAGACTGAATGTCTATGACATGTGCCCATATTTTCCTGGACCCTTTAGTCTGGTTAATGATGCCAACACTGCATGTCTCTCATCACTCTGTTCCAAATTTCCTAGAATAAGCAGCTCAGTAGCCTTTGCTTTCTTGGCCCACTGCATCCTGGAATCTGTGGCTCAGTGTAACTGAGGCTCCCCAAGATGAGGAAATTGCTGGACCTTCCCTGGTCCGCTGGTTCTTGACTGTCTCATCACCTCTTTATGATCCTTTAAATTTACTGGAGGAGTCCTGGTGTGATGCTTTAGAATAAGCACTTATTAACCACAAGGTTGGTGGTTCAAACCTATCAATTGGCTCTTGGAAACCGTATACAGTCACTATGAGTCAGAAAGTTTGCTGGAAATTCTGTCGGATCTCTGCTGTGATAGTTCAGGTGCAAAGGGAAGGGCAAGTAGGGGACCCTGCCAAACAGCCTTCTGGGCTACAGGTCCTGAGGGTTCTGTAGGGAGGGGCTGGAGGAGGAAGCAGCATGTCCCTCTGGGTCACAGACCTCTTCTGAGAATGTTGTTTGTGCCACATTAGATGTTGGTGAGTTAAACACAGTCCTGACCCTTGACATGCTGTTCAAGCCTGGCTGGCAGGGTGTGCAAACTGAGCACCCAGCTCCATGAGACTAGGGTGGGGGCAGCAGCCACCCTGCTGGGCCATCAGGGGTGGCATGAGGAGGCAGAGACATGGAGCTCCTCCCGAGGGGTGAGCAGGAGCTCTTCAGAGGACAGTGAAGGGCATTTCAGGCTTCAAGCACAAACAGAGATAGTGCTATCAGACGTCACACTTTAGTGTGGTCACCTGGTGTAGTGGCAAGAACTCGGCCTTTGGATTCAGGCTAACTGCAGTGGAATCTAGGAGCTCCTGGCCCACCATACAGGGCTGCTGTAAGGTTTCCAGGTAACGTGCAAACTCCCCGGATAGTGCCATTATTCCCAGGGGAGTTAGGGACACAGTTCGGATTCCTGGGGTGAGGTCTCCTGCACAGGAGAATTGGACAGTGGCCTGGAGTTCAGGAGGAATTCTTGGAGTTGGAATGAGTTTTGCCTGTGTTCTTGGATGCTGTACCCTTTGTACTGATGAAGCTGGACCACACAGTCCACAATCTCTTCCTCACAAGCTGGGTGGGGGTCAGATCGGGGAGAGCTCAGCGCAGGGCCCTAGTAAGTGAAGGGGTGATTGTCAGCCCAGCTCCTTCGGCTCTTCCCTGGCACCCACCTGGCCTTGACAAAGAGTCTTAACCCCATCACAGGCATAAGTGTTGTTATTAAGTGTCATTGAGTCGGATCCGACTCATAGTGACCTTATGTAGTACTTCCAAGGAGCAGCTGGGGAGTTTGAACAGCCATAAGTAGAACACGGTTTTTATTCTGTCCTACCTTATTATCTCATTTATTCTTCACATAAAATCTGTGGAATGTGTCGTCTTCTTGTTAAGTGCTGTCCAGTCAGTTCTGACTCATTGTGACCCTGCTTAGGGTTTCCAAGGAGCAGCTGGTGGATTTGAACCACCGACTTGTGCTTGGCAGTATAGTGTTTATCCTACAGCACCACACCAGGTCTCCAGAATGGGTCTTAATAGCCCTATTTCACTAGACAAGTTCAGAGAGGTTAAGTGATTCTGGAAGGTCACACAGCAGTGGAGCAGAGAGACTGCTCCTAAACACCTCTGGGAGAGTGAGGCAGGTCAGCTGACACCCCTGCAGGTGGACCATGTTCCTCTTCTGGGGGCATAGCCTTAGACAAGCGGGATTGATACGGTTCTGCTTGAGTCCTTTTCTTCCTAAAACCTTGGTACAGAAACTCCCACCTCCCTGCTAGGAAATCACACTACTGTCTTGACTTTTTGACAAGCTGCTTGACATTTTCCCCAGTGTCAGAGCGAAAGGGCAAAGGTTAGGAATTTCCACACTCACTACAGAGTGTGGTGAATCTGAACACAGAGAACTTACTTTTTAGTTTTGGTCTCACGGCTTTCTCCATGTTTCCAGCTGGTCCCAGAGCCATCTGCCACCTTTCCAAATGCAAACTAACAACACCCATAAAAATAGTGATTGTCATTTCCTGAATGCATCCTGTGTGCCAGGCCCTTTTCGCTGCATGAACTCATTCTGTCCTCAGGATAACCCTATGAATCAGGCGCTAAATCAGTCAGGCTCATTTTACAGATGAGGAAACTGAGGTCAGGAAATGTTGACTAACGTATCTGTATCCAAAGTTGCATAATTAGTGAGTAGCATAACCAGGATTTGAACCAAACTTGCTTGGCTCCAGAGTCCTAAGGGAGTACTTAGTACATTATTTCCATGAAAATTAAATCCATTTTGATTTAAAAACAGCAGTCACATTCATTGTCCTAATTTCTATATTTCTTTTTATGCTTACAGTATTTTATAACAAAAACAAGACACAAATCTGTGTCTTGACCAAGTGGGGTCAAGCGTGGGGAGATTGGAATGCTTCTGGAATGCCCTTTAACATTCTTTTGACTTCTTTTCAATCGTAGGTTGAAAATGGTTCTAAAAAGAGCTTTCATTTTCCTCCCTAGTTCGGCCCAGTGCCCAGAGCTGAGGGTCAGAGTTCCAGATGTGAATGGGGATCACTATTCCTTTTGACTTCCATGTGCATTACCCGTGCCTCTCTGGGGACACTGATGATTCAATTTAAAAATAGTAATAAAAAAGAGTCGGAAAAGCTATTGATTTACGAGGCATGGCTAGATGGACACATTTGTGATGAAGTGTGGGCAAAAATCAAGACCAAAGAAATCCGTTGCCTTCAAGTTAAGTCTGACTCATGACGACCTGTGTGCTACAGATCAGAATGGCTCTATGGGGTTTTCTTGGCTGTCAGTTTTACACGTCACTGGGCCTTCCTGCCATCCTTTCGGTTAGTTGTTGTGTGTGTCCTCACATCAATTCAGACTTGTGACACCATATAGGATAGAGTAGAACCATCTCCAAGGCTGGAACCTTGACAGAGGCCGATCAC
This sequence comes from Chrysochloris asiatica, assembly GCF_000296735.1. Taxonomy (NCBI): domain Eukaryota; kingdom Metazoa; phylum Chordata; class Mammalia; order Afrosoricida; family Chrysochloridae; genus Chrysochloris; species Chrysochloris asiatica. The sequence goes on from NW_006408558.1 coordinate 22,148,045, forward strand.
CAGGCATTTTATTCCACACAGTAGGTATTGTTAGATACTGCTGAGTCAGTTCTGACTGGTATATCAATAAAAGAAGGAAACACTGCCCGGTCCTGTGCCCTCCTCACAGCCATTGTTAAGCTTGAGCCCACTGCTGCTGCCATTGTGCCATTTCTATGTCATTTTCTTCTTTTTCTCTGACCCTCCACTTACCAAGCATGATGTCCTTCCCCAGAGTGGCTGGTGAGTCTGACTTGAAGACCTTTTAATTAGCAGCTGAGCACTTAACAGGCATAAGTGGTTTTGTGGCTGATTGGTGCTCCTTTTTAGGTTTCCATTGTTGGTGTTGAATCCTGGTGTGGTGCTGTGGGTTAATGGCGGCTCAGGCTTTCCAGCTGCTCCTCGGCAACCCCACACAGGGTTGTTATGAGTTGCACCTGACTCGGCTCGTAACCACGGATGTTACTATGAACATGTGACTGCGGGGGCTCTAGGTCCGTGAGTGGTGCCAGAGGTCCAGATTGAATTTCAGAGACCAGAAATGTCTCTTCAGTTTGCGTGCTAAGGGAAATAGCTGTTATACCACAATTAGTAACTCTGCCTTTGTGGGGGGATAAACACTTTCTGTCTTAATTCCTGTGGGTGCAGAGTCTCTCATCCCATTGTCACGGGCATGTGATGCATGGGAGAGCTCTCGACGCTGTGCTGCCCAGAGGTCCCATCTGAGCCCTGTGTGGAGGCTTCATGCCCAGGTCTGGGAGAGCATCACTGCTCTGTGTTGTTTCTGACAATACAGGCAACCTGATGCCTGGGCTGGGATTCAGACTGAGTTCAGGGAGTGAAGCAAGGACATGATGTTTATAATAGGGATCGGCAAATATTTTCTACAGCAGCCCAGACAGTAAATATTTTACACTTTACAGAACATATGGTTGTACAGCAAACCTTGTTGTTATTGTTAGGTACCATCAAGTTGGCACTGACAGATAGTGACGCTTTTCACAACAGGACTTAACACTGCCCGGTCCTGGGCCAACCCCACAAGTGTTGCTGTGTTTAAGTCCATTGCTGCTGCCACTGTGCCAATCCATCTCCTTGGGTGTCTTTTTCTTTTTCTGTGACCCTCCACTTTACCAAACATGATGTCCTTCTCCAGGGACTGGTCCCTTCTGATAATATGTCCAAAGTATGAGACAGGAAGTCTGGCCATCCTGGTTTCTAAGGAGCAGTCTGGCTGTACTTCTTCCAGCACAGATTGGTTTGTTCTTTTGGCAGCCCATGGCACTTTCAATATTCTCCTCCAACACCATAACTCAAATACATCAATTATTCTACAGTCTTCCTTATTTACTGTCCAGCTTTCGCATGCATGTGAAGTTATTGAAAATACCGTGGCTTGGGTCAGGTGTACCTTAGTTCTCAAGCTGACATCTTTGCTCTTCAACACTTTAAAAAGATCTTGTGCAGCAGACCTAATGCAGTATGTCGTTTGATTTCTTGACTGCTGCTTCCTTGAGTGTTGATAGTTGATCCAAGAAGGATGAAGTCTTTGACAACTTCAGTTTTTCTCCATTTGTGTGGATGTTGTTTATTGGTCCATTAGTGAGGATTTTTAGTTTCTTTACATTGAGATGCAACCATAGTGAACTGTGGTCTTTGATCTTCATCAGTAAGTATTTTAAGTCCTCTTCACTTTCAGCAAGCAAGGTTGTTTCATCTGCATATATCACAGGTTGTTAATGAGTCTTCTTCTAATCCTGATGTTTTTCTTCATATAATACAGTTTATCAGATTATTTGTTCAGTATACAGATTGAATAAATATGGTGAAAGAATACAACCCTGGTGCACACCTTTCCTAAATTTAAACCATTCAGTGTTTCCTTTTTCTATTTGAACAGCTGCTGTTTGTTCTATGTACAGGGTCCTCATGAGCACAATTAAGTATTCATAAATACTCATTCTTCACAGTGTTGTCTGTAACTTGTCATGATCCACACAATCGAAAGCATCTGCATGGTCAGTGAAATACACGTAAACATCTTTCTGGTATTCTCTACTTTCAGCCAAGATCATTCTGACATTAGCAATGAGATCCCTCATTCCATGTCTTCTTCTAAATCCAGCTTGGACCTTTGGAAGTTCTCTGTCAATTTTTGGTTACATACATGTTTGTGTTATCTTTAGCAAAATTTTACTCACGTAGGATATTAATGATAGTGTCCAATGATTTCCACATTCCTTTGGAATTCTCTTTGGAACGAGCACAAATATGGATCTCTTCCAGTCACGTGGACAGGTAGTTATCTTTCAGATTTCTTGATGAGTGAGTGCCTCCAGTGCTGTATCGGTTTGTTGAAAGATTTCAAGTTATATCCCATCAATTCCCCGTGCCTTGTACTTTGCCAATGCCTTCAGTGCATCTTGGACTTCTTTCAGTATTATTGGCTCTTGATCAGATGCTACCTCTTGAAATGGTTGAACCATTTCTTTTTGGTACAGTGACTATGTATTCCTTCCATCTTTTTTTCTTCCTTTTAAAAAAACGTGTCTTCTGTTCCCCCAGTCGTTCCAGGTTGATCTGCATATCTTTGCAAGGAGTGGCTGGTGAGTTTGAACCACTGATCTTGCAGTTCAGTGCATTATCCTACAGTGCCACACCAGAACTCCAAGTACTAACCAGGCCCCGCCCTGCTTAGCTTCCAAGATCACTTGAGATCAGGTTCATTCAGGCTATAGACAAAGTTGTGGCTAAGTGCCTTCAAGTTGGTTACGACTCATAGGGACCCTGGGACTGATTGCTGTGAGTCGGAACCCACCCGACAACATTTAACAACAATATATATATATGTATGTTGTTAAGTGCTGTCGAGCCAATTCTGACCATAGCGACCCTGTTTTTTTAGGATTTCCAAGGAGCAGCTGATGAGCTTGAACCACC
>NW_006408558.1:22151498-22155365 GCF_000296735.1 Chrysochloris asiatica
TACATTGTTTTGCACTGACCTTTGTCTGGAACACAGTAAGCACATTGGCTCTGTGTGCCTGCTGGCTGCTTATTATTCGCCGTATGATTCATAGCCACACTATCTCCTTTCCAATTTGCAGCCTCTCTGAGGACTGGGTTCCTGCTTGTCTTTGTGTTTTCATTATTTGGGGAGATCTCTGGTTAAATTTCCCTTATGGGGTACTTGAACCCCACCTAACTCTCACCAAACAATGGATAACTTTTTTTCCCCTTTCTCCTGGGAAACAAATAGGATTTCTAAGTTGAAGGTATTGCCTAAATAGGTTCTCTGTAAGATCTGGGTGCCGTCCTTTTAGAAGATAATTTATACTTGCTGCAATAAGAGACTATGATTCTGTGAAAAGTTTTTTTTCTTTGCTGTACATGATGCTTGCAGTTTTAATATTACTATGAAATAGAGCACTGATCCAGCCTCAGAGATGTTGTCAAGAGGCCAACAAATATATGAAGAAGTGCTCACAATCATTAGCCATTGTTGTTGTAGATTACTGCTGCTTGCTGTTGGTTTCAACTCATAGTGACCCTGTACAGGGTTCCCAAGGAGCAGCTGGTGGGGTGGAGATGCTGACCTTGTGGTTCACAGTCCAGTGCTTACCTTGTGGTTCAAACCAACCTTGCAGTCCAGCGTATTACTCCGCAGTGCCATACCAGGACATACCTGTACAGGGTTTCCGAGGCTGTAAATCTTTACGGGAGCAGAACGCCTCATCTTTCTCCCGCGGAGCAGCTGGTAGTCTCGAACTGCTGACCTTGTGGTTCGCAGCCCGATTTGTAACCACTATGCTGCCAGAGCTCATTAGAGAGATGAAAATGGGAACGACAATGAGATAGCATCTTGTTGTGGTTAAAGTGCCATCATTTCTGACTCATAGCGGTACGAGATATCATCTTGCCCTAGCATGAATAGCAAAGTTTAAAAAAGCAGTTTAAAAAATGCTGCCAGGGGTATGGAGAATCTTAGGCCCTCCTACATAGCTGGCACTTGTGGTGGTGGTGTGTGTGCCGTGGAGTCGATTCTGACTCATAGCGACTCTGCATAGGGTTTCCAAGGCTGTAAATCTTTATGGGAGCAGAAAGCCTCATTTTCTCCCATGGAACTGCTGGTAGTTTTGAATTGCTCACCATGAGATTAGCAGCCGGATTTGTAACCACTATGCTACCAGAGCTCCTTACATAGCTGGTTGTTGTTATTAAGTACCATAGAGTCGATTCTGACCCATAGAGACCCTGTATAGGGTTTCCAAGGAGCAGCTGGTGAACTTGAACCCCTGACTTTGCAGTTCGAACGGCTTTGCAGTCTGGCGCGTTAGCCCACAGCGCCACACCAGTAGGACTGTGAAAATGGTGTAACCACTCCAAAAAATGGTATGGGGATTTCTCAAAAAGTTGGGTCTAGAAAGACGATATGCTCTTGCAATCTCTCCACTTGGTATATGTACTCAAGAAATAGGACCATGACATGACTAGATATACACACACTGATATTCATCACAGCACTATTTGTAATAGCAAAATAGGGATACAGCCTAAATGCTCATCAACGGAAGAATGGTTAGACAAACTTTGGTGCATACACACAATGAAATACTATGCAATATTGAAGAATAATGATAAATCTGTGGAACACCTCACATGGATGAACCTGGAGGACATTATGTTGCATGAAATTAGTTAATCACAAAAAGACAAATATCGTATGAGACCATCATTATAAAAAGTTAAGAAAAGGTTTTCATGTGAAAAGAAACATTCTATGATGGCTTCTAGGGCTAGGAGGGAAGAGAAACTCTGTCATTGGCTAGAGGTTACACGTAGTAACTTAGGTGCCAGGGAAGGCAGTTCAAGATGGTATATATTGTTGTTAAGTGCCGTAGAGTTGGTTCTGACTCACAGTGACCCTGAACAGAGATTCCAGGGCCGTAAGTCTTTATGGGAACAGAAAGCCTCATCTTTCTCCAGTGGAGCAGCTGGTAGTTTCAAACTACTGACTTTTTGCGGTTCACAGCCCGATTTATAACCACTACACTACCAGAGTGCCTTAAAGATAGTATATAGACATATATAAATAAAAAGTAATTCTCAAAATTCTTGTCAAGTTTTCACATACCCTTTGGATCATTGTTTAAATTTAGCTTGTGGAGTTTTTACTTGTTATTATTTTTTAACTCTGAGGTTGTTAAAGGTAGAGAGTTGTTAGTTTAATTTGAAATGTGTGAAAAATGTATAAAACATGTACTAGGAATAAAGGTGATTTGAAAGTGTCCCCCAAAAAAGATGTTGTCATGCTGTAATTGTCTATTGTTTTGACACTCCTCCCAAACAAACCAACAAACAAAACAGCCAAGCAAACATGCAAGCAAGCCCCTAACAGTCCAGTTGATTTTGACTCATGGATGTCCCATCCCTGTCTTTGAAGCACTCCCTCAGTTGGGCCCACAGAACTTGGCTGTGGGACATGAGTAATCTCTCTGGCTCTGCGCCCCCTAAGATTAAATGGGCCACAGCACTCACATCATCTCTTCACTGCACTGGAGGGGAGTGTGGACTGAAATTGTGGTCCACTAGACTCAAGCAGTGCGGGGGCGCCAGGACAGCGCACCTCCGAGGGGCCATGCCTCATGGTGTTCTAAAGGGTTGTTTGCCTGAAGGTCAGGGTGGTGGTCAAGATGCTGAGCATGGGAACCAGCCAGCCTAGAGTGGAAACTGGGTCAAGTCATTCACAGGTAACTTCTTTCTCATCTCTGAGTCTTGATTCCCCCATCCATAAATAGGAGTTCATGACAGTGCCCACCTCCTAGAATGGTTGTGTGGATTTATTGAGATGATGCCTGAAAACACTTAGCTGAGTGTTTGGCTCAGTTAAGAATGCAATAAATAATATTCCTGGAAACAATGACAATAAGGCAGAGGCTTCAACTAATTAAGGAACATCTTAACTTGAAATTTGCAACTTGGAATGACAGATGGGCAGGACCATGGGACCTGGCAGGTTTGTGCACAAACTCATGATGTCAGACCAAAGTCGGAATGGCAGAGCAGGGCTTGGGACGTATGTCCAGATGAACAGGTAGTTGGGGGCTGCTGTGTTACACCTTTCTGAGCCCCGCCCCTGCTTCCAAAGTCCCCGACTGCCACTAACAGCCTTGTTCTTGGTCTTGCAGCCAGAGCCCAACCCTGGAGACCTGATTGAGATCTTCCGCCCTCTCTACAAACACTGGGCCATCTATGTTGGTGATGGCTATGTGGTCCACTTGGCGCCTCCAAGTAAGGCTCACTGTACTGGAGGGAGATGGGAATGTAGTGGGTAGCACATGACCCTAACATTCTCCCTGCTTACCACCTGGTGTTTGGTTTTGGAGTGTTAAGAAAAATCTACTAGTTTGTGGCAGTGACTTTCAAATTGTCCTCTGGGACCCCAGAGGTTCTATACAGAGGCTGAGGTGGGTGGTAAATCGGGGAGCTCTGCTTTTCCCTGTTTATAGATGGTGACTTTGTATGAAAAAAGTTGAATTCTTGGAAAGGGTCCAGGTGTTTGGGCAAAGAGCCTTGGTTATGAATCCAGTTTCTACCCTTCAGCCTTGGTTTCTTTGGCTATATAAGAAGGCTACAACTACTTGGAGACGTTTTCTTAACATCTCAGAGAACCACTCCAGTCATAATAGCGGGCAACACTTGTTGAACACACACCCCATGCCAGTTACATGAAAGCACGTTACATGGTCAACTCCTTTCATCCTTAGAGCTGCCCTCGTTAATATCCTGCTCATCCTTTGTGGATGGGGCTGGGTCAGCTCAGCCCAGCCCCTGTGGCCCTGCCCAGGACCAA